>NC_134081.1:40077481-40377481 GCF_000715075.1 Nicotiana tabacum
AGCAGTAGCAGTAGCAGTAGCAGTAGCGGTAGCAGTAGCAGTAGCAGTAGCAGTAGAAGTAGAAGTAGCAGTAGCAGTAGCAGTAGTAGCAGTAGCAGCAGTAGTAGTAGCAGCAGTAGCAGCAGCAGTAGCAGTAGCAGCAGCAGCAACAACAGTAGCAGTGGGAGTAGCAGTAATAGTAGCAGTAGCAGTAGGAGAAGCAGTAGCAGTAGGAGTAGGAGTAACAGTAGCAGTAGCAGTAGTAGTAGGAGTAGCAGTAGGAGTAGCAGTAGCAGTAGTAGCAGTAGAAGTAGCAGTAGCAGCACTAGTAGTAGCAGTAGCAGTAGTAGTAGCAGTAGCAGTAGTAGTAGGAGTAGCAGTAGCAGTAGCAGTAGGAGTAGCAGTAGCAGTAGCAACAACAGTAGCAGTAGCAGCAGCAGCCATAGCAGCAGTAGTAGTAGTAGTAGTAGCAGTAGCAGCAGTAGCAGCAGCAGCAGCAGCAGCAGCAGCAGCAGCAGCAATAGCCGCAGCAGCAGCAATAGCAGTAGTAGTAGCAGTGGCAGCAGCAGTAGCAGCAGCAACAGTAGCAGTAGCAGCAGCAGGAGCAGTAGTAGTAGAAGTAGTAGCAGCAGCAGCAGCAGTTGCAGTAGTAGTAGGCTGGAGGCAGTAGTAGTAGTAGTAGTGGCAGCAGCAGTAGCAGCAGCAACAGTAGCAGTAGCAGCAGCAGGAGCAGTAGTAGTAGCAGTAGTAGCAGCAGCAGGAGCAGTAGCAGTAGTAGTAGGCAGTAGGCAGCAGTAGCAGCAGTAGCAGTAGCGGTAGGCAGTAGTAGCAGTAGCAGCAGTAGCAGTAGCAGTAGTAGCAGCAGCAGTAGCAGTAGCAGTAGCAGCAGTAGCAGCAGTAGCGGTAACAGTAGTAGCAGCAGTAGTAGAAGTAGTAGCAGCAGCAGTAATAGTAGCAGTAGTAGTAGCAGTAGCAGTAACAGTAGCAGTAGCAGTAGCAGTAGCAGTAGCAGTAGCAGTAGCAGTAGCAGTAGCAGTAGCAGTAGCAGTAGCAGTCGCAGCAGCAGTAGTAGCAGTAGCAGCAGCAGTAGCAGTAGTAGTAGCCGTAGCAGTAGTAGTAGCAGTAGCAGTAGTAGCAGTAGCAGTAGCAGTAGCAGTAGCAGTAGCAGTAGCAGTAGCAGTAGCAGTAGCAGTAGCAGTAGCAGTAGCAGTAGCAGTAGTAGTAGCAGTAGCAGTAGCATTAGCAGTAGCAGTAATAGTAGCAGTAGCAGTAACAGTAGCAGTAGCAGTAGCAGTAGCAGTAGCAGTAGCAGTAGCAGTAGCAGTAGCAGTAGTAGTAGTAGTTGTAGTAGTTATGGCCTAATCAAGTCATTCTCGAAGAGTTAATCATGCTTCATTTGGTACCAACACACTTAACTACGTGGTTATGGTTAGAGACAATGCTTTTGAAAGAAATAACTCTAGTTAGTGACTTTGAGACTATTGAGTTGACTTTGGCAATCATCGAGTGGTTTATTGGACCATAGTGATCTTTAAACTTGAATGTGGTTGTTGTAAGATCTCGACTCTATCCTCTTTTACGATCTAATTGCGCGAGGGGTGAGATGAATTGTTGCTAGTCCAATCCGTGTGAATGGTCTAGAACATGCCCGAATGTGCTTCAAGGCGAAATCCTAAGTTTTGTTTGGTTTGAGAAATGATTGTAGTCTTTCATTGGCCCATTTGTGCTTTCTATTGCCAACCAGTGTCGTTATCCCTAGTCAACCCCATTTGAGCCTCTAGCCTTTCTCATTTGATAACCATGTTATAAGCCTTCACCTGTTTTGTCGTGATCCTCTCTTGGCACCCGGACTTTTCTTAGAATTCTTGTAAAATAAGTGGCTTAAAGCATAAGTTTCGGGGAGAGATGAGGAATTTGAAAAAGGTATCAAGGCACGAAAAGAAAAAAAATGATATCTATGAAAAGAGAAGGCAAGAAAAGTAAAAGAAAAAAAGCAAAAAAGAGAATAAGTGGAAGGGTTGATGGATTTGAAAAGAGGTAATGATCCCTAACATGAGCATCAAAGGGAGAAAAAGAATGAAATGGACAAGAAAGAGTGATGTTAAGTCTCTCTAGCCCCTAAATAAAAAGAAAATGCCTCTAGGAATTGGTAATTGTGAGCCGAGAAATGAAAATGTGGATTGCTTAAGGAAAGGTGTAACCAGTTACCCATATCGTATCCTACCCTAATCCAAGAGCCCTCATTACAACACGAAATAAGCCCTACTTGATTTCGAACCGAGTGAGCTTACATTAGTGGTAATCTACATGAGGGCAAGCCTATGGTACTTGAAGCCGTACTTGTGACATTCTCTTGTGAGAGAAGAGTGAACCTTTCATGAATCATAAGATTGAATGCTAACTTTTTAAGTGAGCTTGGCAAATGGAAGGTAGAGGAGGAAGTGTTTGGAGTCCACTATAACCTACATGATAGAAGAAGAGTCCTTGATGAGTAAAGTCAATTCTTGAAGCTCAAATGTCACATTAGAACTATATGTGCATGAATATTTGACTTGTCACTTTGTTGATAATGCATGAGTACTGTGGGTAATTTTTGGTCCAAACTGAGTATGAATGGCTCACCATTGACTCGCTGAAATGACCTTTAACTTTGCGGAGGTGGGAACTAAATTATTTGCTTGAGGACGAGCAAAGACTTAAGTTTGGGGGAGTTGATAAGTGTTGATTTTGAGCACTTATTAGTAGCTTTTTGCTTTTGTTTTAGTCTGAAAGTATTGATTTATGTTCCCAACACTAATGAAAGTGTGCAAATTACAGGAAATGTTGGAAATTTAGGCTCTCATAAAGAAATCTGACTAAAAAAGGAGTGTTCTGACTCACAAGGCAAGAAGGGGCACAACACACAAGAAGTGCGGTCTGCAGAGGTATTTTTGCAATCGTAGAAGAAAGTACGGACTGCAAAATTCCCTCTGTGCCCGTATAACTGTTAAAGAAGCCCAGCAGTCTTTAAGCAGAAGTGCGGACAACACATGAATTGTGCGGCTGCAGAACATGGTCTGCACTGACAAGAATCAAAAGTTCAGAGAGTGTGAAAATTACCAAGACTTGAAACCTTGCCTGAAGTGCGGACCAAACTAGAATTGTGCGGCCGCAGAAGCTTACTTGCAGTCGCAGACCAAATTGTGCGGCTGTAGAATCCAAGTCCCTGCAAGACCAAGCAATGTGCGGACCGCACATGGAATTGTACGGATGCAGAAGATCTCGAGGGGCATTTTTGTCAGCGAATTATGGACCACTATAAATTGTCGGGAATCACACTTTTAGGTAAAGTTTTGAATTTCAAGCAATTGTAGCCGTTGTAATTTTCCATTTTAGGAAATTTGTGATCATTTTGGGATTAAAACATCATAGTTTATCATTTTAATCTTACGTTATGAGTTTAATTAGTATTTCCTTTTTGTTTTCTTCATTTTCTACTATGAGTAGCTAGACTTTTACTAGGGTTGTGACCCAACCCTAGTGGGAAAACCTTATGGGTATTTAATTTAATGCTTGTTTATGATTGGGTATTCATTATTTAGCCTTGTTTATGCTTTAATTTTAGAATTAATGGTTGCAAACATTGATTCATGTCTTTTGACTATTTCTTTACTTGAGAAAGAGGGACCTAGTTTAGGAAAGCTTGGCTAACAAGAAATTGGGTTAATTAAGGGTTTGATTAGCCTAATTAAAGGGTTTGAACTACAGATAGGGAAAACCCGACTTGAGCTCATATCAACTATTTAGCTTGATAACCATTTGGGATTGAGAAAGCCAAATTGGGCAAAATCACTCTATGACCGAGAGGTATTGAGTGGGTAACTTAGAGTTGAGAGATATAATACACCCTGATCAATAAAACAAGTGTTAAAGTACTTAACCCATTAGGAAAACACCTAGGTAAAGGTCACACCCCTAGGCTTTTTAACTATTTGGTAAAAACAACAAAAACAATCAATCTCTTTCTAGTTTCTTCTCATTAGTTTATAATTGTTAGTGATAATTTGAAAGTAGAAAACAAAGTCCTTTGTTTGGAAGCGCAATTTAGTTATTTCATTTGCTCTCATCAAGTGTATACCCTAACACCCATATTAAACTCCCTGTGAAAATCGATCTCAACTCTTGTTGGGTACTATTCTTCCAACGACCGTTTCCACTCACTATTGAGTGCAGATTGGACGTGGATCAATACACGCGCGTCACAAGCGTGATTATCTCTGCACAATGGGTATTTGTAGGGGTGAGCGAAGTTGTTTTTACTATATTTTAGCTGTCGGGAGAAACGTATCAGTTTTGCCAAGTTTATGAGGAGGATAGACCAGCCGATGCAGCAGCACCCATTTGAGCTCAGTTTTAGAGATATTTTTGAGGTAGTTTGTTCTCTAGACCCTCCGGGATGCGTGGCATACAGAGTTTGAGCAATCGCGCTAGGTCACCATGAAGGTGTCAGAGTATGCCATCAGGTTTGGTGATTTATCCCGTCATGCACCTACTTTGGTTCCTGCAGTTAGAGAGCGAGTCCGCAGATTCATTGAAGGGCTCAGTTATGATCTTAGATTCAGTATGGCTCGGGAGTTCCATACTGATACTCCATTTCAGAAGGTGGTGGAGATTGCCATGATGTTAGAGCGTATTCGGGGTGAGGAGAGGGAGGATAAGGAGACCGAGAGGTCCCGAGGTTCTGGAAGGTTCAATGGATTCTACTCTTCATTTGTGTCCCATCATGGCGGAGGCCCGAGTAGTCGGCTAGTCAAGTCCTCACTTCAGAATATTGGTGGTGCTCCAGTTAGTTCTTTAAGTGCACCACTGGTACGGGGTTCGTACAGCGGTTATTCAAGTTATCCGGTACAGACTTAGTACGAGCAGCCACGACCGCAAAGGGGTTGTTGTGAGTTTGGTGATACCAGGCACATCATGAGAGATTGTCCTAGACTTGGGAGGGGCAGATTTCATCAGAGCGCTCAGGTTGCGAGCTCTATTCCAGTTGTTATGCCACTTGCACAGTAAGTTAGAGGTGGAGGACAGGCGGGTAGAGGGCGCCCTAGAGGGGGAGGCCTGACCCGTTGATATGATTTTTATGGTAGGCCTGAGGCCACTGCACCAGATGATGTCATTACAGGTATGGTTTCAATTTGTTATAGAGGAGCATCATTTGTATTTTGATTCGGTTCTGCGTATTGGGGTGAGTCCTCCTATCTTCCTTCACATAAGGGTGAGTTTCGTTATTTTGTACTATAATTATGTGTTTACCCTTGTTGGGAGATTCTATAGTGGTAGCCCACGCCTATCATTTGGTTTTGTTCACTATTGAGAGCTCTGAGACTAGAAGTGACTTTCTATAACTCATTACAGTAGTTTTTGATGTGATTTCTGGATGGTTTGGTTATGATTTGTGATTTAGATGATCTACCGGTATGGGGAGTTCGTTACATGTTGTGATTGTTTTTCACGGAATTGAATAAGTGGAAGGGTTCGGTTGGTATGATGTGTATTCTACTTGTGATTCAGAGCTGGAGATAGGATCCTCGGACTTTCATATGGCTTGATATGTTTTAACCGGGATACGTGCCGCGGTGGGGGGTTATATTAGGATGAGATCCTTATGGTTAGGTCATATATTTTGATTCTCCTTTGTAGAATTGATTCGTAGTATGGTACTGATAGGGAGTTGTGCCTGCCGGTTTTATTTAATAGTTCACTTGTGTGTTTGTCTTTGCATATTTAGTCATATTCGCATTGTGCTTATTGGAAAAAATTGGAATGTTGAAGGTTTGGAAGGTTGAGAGGTTTGACCGGGAGTTGACTCTGTGAATATCGGTCTCGGATTGCGATTCCGAGAGTTGGACTAGCTCTGTTATGTAATTTGGGACTTGCATGCAAAATTTAAGGTTATTCCGGGTTGATTTGATATAATTCGGCGCGAGTTGTAGAAGTTGAAAGTTCATAAGTTCATTAAGTTCGATTTGAGGTGTGATTTATAGTTTTGATGTTGTTTGATGTGATTTGAGGCCTCGAGCAGGTCCGCATTATTGTACGGATGTTATTGGTATGTTAGAACGGGGTCCCAAGGGGCTCGGGACATTCTACTGTCACTGACCCAATTTTTGAAGCTCATATCTTGCAATTTATAAGAAATTTTGAGATGATCCAAAAATGGAAGTTGTAGCACATTGAGTTTATTTTTTAGAAAATTAAACCATTTATCATTTGGAGTTTTGTACAAAATGTTATGGCTATTAAACTACATACTATATGAGAAGAGTTTGGAAAGGGTAATGTGAATTTGT
The DNA here is from genome assembly GCF_000715075.1 of Nicotiana tabacum. Classification (NCBI taxonomy): domain Eukaryota; kingdom Viridiplantae; phylum Streptophyta; class Magnoliopsida; order Solanales; family Solanaceae; genus Nicotiana; species Nicotiana tabacum. The sequence goes on from NC_134081.1 coordinate 40,083,787, forward strand.
TCATCGCGATCGCGGGGAATGGACACGATCGTGAAGGGTAAAATTTGCGCTGGAAAATTTTTGAATCGCGATCGCGAAGGGTACCTCTGGAGTAGTGTTTAAAGTACTCTATTTTGAAGGTCTTGGTCATTTTATCATATTTTGAGCTATGGAGCTAGGATTTGGGCAATTATGAAGGAGATTTTCACACTTTGGATTGGGGTAAGTGTTCTTTATCCAGATTTGATTATATTTCGTGATTCCATCTTTGTTTTTAACATTAAATTAGTGATTTGAATGGCAGAAAATGAGAATTATTATATAAACTTTCAAAAATGTAAAATGAGGATTTGAAGGTCGATTTGATGTTGGAATTGGATAATTTTGGTATGGTTGGACTCATATAGGAATGTGTGTTTGAATTTTGTGAATTTTGTCGGGTTCCGAGAGGTGAGCCCAAGGTTGACTTTTTAGTTTTCATTAAAGATCGAAGTTTTATTATATGGAATTATTTCCTATGATTTTTATTTATGATATTAAGTTATATTGGCTAGATTTGAGCCGTTCGGAGTCTGTTTCACACGAGAAGGTCATTTTAGAGTACCGGTTTAGCTTTTTTGACGTAAGTATTTTGCCTAAATTTTTATGGGGGAACTACCCCTTAGGATTTGAGTCGTTCGTGCTATTTGTATCATGTGAAAGCTGTGTACGCAAGGTGACGAGTACATACTTGGGCTTATATGTGAAAAATTGACCGACTTAGATTCTTAGGCTTCTTTCATGTACTTATTTGGAATTGTTAGCACATGTTATATCTTTTATTCGTCATGTATACTATCACATGCTTTATTTGAAGTTGTCATTACATGTCATATTCTTTAATTATCGAGTTTGCTCATATATGCTTTATTTGAAGTTGTTATCACTTTTATCATTATGTGATTTCCTTTATTGTGAAGTTACTCTTAGTTAAAATTGTTGTTACATGATATCCTTTTTTTGCCGGGTTATTCTCATTCATTTAGACGTACTGCTAGTTCATGCCATCTCTTTCATTATTAGCCTATTCATACACCAGAATCCGAAGTTTGCCATTTCATAGAAATACTTTCACTATTGAGTTTATCCTTAAACAATTAATTGGGATTGAGGTTATCGAAAGTAATTAATCTATTTTAATTGAAGTTATGTTTAAAGGGGGTGTTATTCCTTTTTGAGTTACTTTCCCGTTTATTTTGTTGTTATTGAGATTTCATACACATTATGTTGAGTCGTGGGCTATTTGTTGTGGAAATATTGATATTGTTGGATCTTTGGAAAGGTTGTGGCCTATGGGCACTTGTGATACAAGTTGATATGTCGTGTTATGGTGATGTTAGAACATGTGAATTGTTGTGTGCTTGGTTGTTGTTATGCGGAGTATAAGGGTGGTATTTCACCGTTTTTGTTTTGTGGAGCATAAGGGTGGCATGTTGAATGTACAGAGTGATACGGGTGGCTTTTGTGTTACTGTCTAGGCGGAGCGATAAGGGTGGCTATTATACAGAGTAATAAGGGGGGCTATCAGAGTGATATGGGTGGCTAATATAATTGTCAGGGCGGAGTGATATGGGTGGCTATCAGAGAGATAAGGGTAGCAATGTCAGTGATGATTGGGGATATTGTGTTGGTGATTTTCGTGTGATGGTGCGCTTTTCCTTACATATGTCATACACCTTACATGATTTGTCGTGTTGCTACAATGATCTACTCGATATCTTTGATATTACTTGTTGACTTGGGCTACAGTAGTACACTCGCATAAGCATACACCGTAGCATGCCACCTATACTAGCTCAGGAGCATGAAACTTGACATTTATTAATCATGACCATGTGTTCTTGTATTATCGATTTTAATGTTGATATTGAGCCTGTGACCACTTTGTATAGATTATGATTATGAGCCTATGACCATGTCGGCGAATAGTGATTATGAGCCTATGAACATGTCGGGTGGATTGTGATTATGAGTGTATGACCATGTCGGGCGAATTGTGAATGTGAGCCCGTGATCATGCCGGGCGGATTGAGATATTGGCATGTGAGTTGTCCGTGCGGTTGTGATTTGAAATGTGGGCACAAGGTGCTATGAGCATAGGATGGTGGGTTGAGACTCGTGACTTGTGATTATGAGATGAGGTATCACAGAGTGATTTCGTTGTGAAACTTGTGTTAGAACGACTTGATTAATTGGTTGTCCTTTGTGTTCCTTATTTTGTTTTAACTATACTTCACAGTGTTCTTATTGCTTTATTATTTATATCACTTGTTGATTCTTGTTTCCATTTATTGATATCTGCTTTTGTTATTAGCTTTATACTTCAATACTGCACGGGTTATTTTGTCTAGTAGGTGTCTTGATTTGTACCTCGTCACTACTCCATCGAGGTTAGTCTTGATACTTACTGGGTACCGACCATGGTGCACTCATACTACACTTCTGCACATCGAGGTAAGAGCCTCAATGTCCAGAGGTCACTTCGCTTGACCTCTGGACCAAGAATAATCATGATAGAGCTGAGAAACGTTCATGCATGCCATACATTTAACAAAACATAGAAGGATTCTGAAGATTTGGCATTGCATTATTTGGTCTAGGGTTTCGGATTTGGGGATTTTGAATCACCAAGATAAAACGAGCAAAGATTCAGCGAGAATCGTTAATATGAGAGACAAAAGAGATGATTTGAAGTTAAATCTCATGACATTGAACGAATTTGTGCAAGGTCCTTTGATTGATGGAGCTGGGCAAACGAGAGAATTGAGAGTGAAAAGGGAAAGGGGGCGATTGAGTCGTATAGGGGAATGATTAGGGTTTGGGTAGAGATTAGGTCGTCTCTAGGTTTAAACGGGTGGAGGTGATCTGGGCCGTTAGATCTTTAGATCAACGACCCTGATAATTCTGGCTTTAATGTTTAAAATAACAAAATATGTGGACTGTTGGATATTTGGGTTTCGACGGTTGAGATGAATCTGAAGATGTGTGTAAAATTAAAGAACAAATAAGAGATAAAATGTGGGTTGTTGATCAAATGAATCAACGGCTCAGATGGAATGTGCTTCTTATGTGAGTGATAGAGACGGGTGACGTGGCTGAGTTTGATTGGCTTAGGGAGGGTATCCTGCATCGCCAAGGTGGAGTAGATGGGGTTGTTTAGACCGGATCTAATCCGTTTAGGCTTGGTATTTTGGGCTGTAAATAATTTAAAGAATAGCCATTTTGCATTTAACTAGGTATTTGCAACTATAGCCTTTTTGGTTTTTAAAATATTTATAATTAATTTAAATGAACTTAAATAATTTCAGTAAAATGTAATAGAAATTATAATTATCAAAATACACTACTATTTACTGTAATTAATTAATTATTTATAAAAATACTTTATTTTCCAAATTATGACGTTAAATTCGAATTATAGAAATAGTAGACTAATTAACTAAAAATTAAGGAATAACTTATTAAATTAATTGTAAAACTCGTGTAATGTATATAAAGGTTACTTTAATAGTCTCAAAATAGTAAGTATGATACATCTTATAATTATGTAATACCAAATTATTAATTTCAACACTAGTAATTACTAATTTTTATGAAAAATAGGTATTATTGATTAGAAAATATTTTCAACACATTTATTCCAAATCGTTAAGTATAAATAAATAAATTTTAAAAGGGAAGGTCAAAATTGGTCGTCAACAGCTGACCCTCTTTGACCAGAGATGATGAAAGAGTTTTCAAGCAAAGAAATCGAACCAAGGCCAATTTTGTCGCGACCTCAGGCATGCATTGCAGAAATGACATATGGCTTTTAATTACTTACATACCTCGGGCTTAACAAGGATCAAGCCTCATGTAATTCTAGAGTGATGGTTTGGATGAAGCGATGCTCGCAGAAGAAGTTCCCATAATAGCGTTGTAGCTTGGTTTGTTGCATAGAAGAAGTTCCACGTTGCGATGTTTGTTCTTGCAAAAATGAAATACACACATACCCATATATCGTAATGCAGATATGTTTAAGATGTGATGTAAATGATGCAGGAATGATGATGCCTGGTTGCTGGCTAGCCGTTATTTGGGATTAGGATGACAGGGTACTTGAATTTGACTCGATTGTTAGCCATCTTGTGTACCATTCCACAGCTCTCGGAGCATTAAGTCTCCTCATAGTTTGGAGTGTCTCTGCGTGATGGGAGTAGTTGACTTGTAATGTAGAATGTATCTTCGTGCGATGGGAGTAGTTCTATTGAAACGTAAAACATTTGTCTGATTCTGAAATTAAGACTGCCTAAATTCCTACTCCTTTGAAATTTGCTACTCCATCGAAGAACATTCTCCATCCTAGGTATGACTCTCCAATGTCTTCTTCGGCAAACAACACATCTTCGTCCAAAAAGTATGTAGTGAGCGGTTCATAATCCTTGTCCACTGGATTCTCTGCAAGGTGGTTAGCCAAGGCCTGTCCTTTGATGGCCTTTTGTGTTATGTACATAATGTCAAATTCGGTGAGAAGAATCTGCCATTTGGAAAATTTTCCTATAGGCATCGGCTTCTGGAAGATATACTTGAGCAGGTCAAGTTGGGACATTAGATGTGTGGTGTATGTTGACATGTAATGCCTCAACTTCTGCGCGAGCCAAGTCAAGGCACAACAAGTGCGCTCTATCAGAGTGTATTCGGCTTCACATGGTGTAAACTTCTTGCTTAAGTAGTATATAGCTTGCTCTTTTCTCCCAGTCTCGTCATGTTGTCCCAACACGCATCCAAATGCCTTATCCAAAACTAACAGGTATAATAACAATGGCTTCTCGGGTTCAGGAGGAACCAACACTGGTGGATTTGGCAGGTACTCCTTGATCTTGTTGAAGGCTTTCTGACACTCCTCTGTCCACTTTGTAGCGGCATCCTTTTTCAGCAGATTTAAGATAGGTTCAAAAATTACTGTGGACTAGGCTATGAATGTGCTAATGTAATTTTTCCTACCAAGGAAACTCATCACATACTTTTTACTCTTGGGCGGGGGTAAGTAATGAATGGCTTTTATCTTTGAGGGATCCAATTTTATCCCTTTCCTACTTACTATGAAACCTAACAATTTTCTAGCAGGGACTCCGAATGCACATTTTTCAGAGTTCAACTTTACTTCGCAAGCGTTCAAAAAACTTCTTTAGGTCTTCCAAATGTTCTGCACTCTTTTGAGATTTGATAATGACATCATCCACATATACCTCAATCTCTTTGTGAATCATGTCGTGAAAGAGGGTCGGCATGGCCCTTATATAAGTAGCACCGACATTCTTGAGGCCAAATGGCATGACTCGGTAGTAGTAAACTCCCCAAGATGTAGTGAACGTTGTCTTCTCTGCATCTTCTTTATGCATCAGGATCTGATGGTACCCGACAAAACACTCCATGAATGACTGCAGCTCATGCTTCGCGCAATTGTCAATGAGAATATAAATGTTTGGTAAAGGGAAATTACCTTTCAGACTAGCCTTGTTAAGATGTCGATAATCCACACATATCATGATCTTCCTATCTTTCTTTGGTACCAGTACGATATTTGCCAACCATGTGGGATAATTGGAAACTCTCACCATGTTTGCCTATATCTGCTTGGTTACTTCTTCTTTTATCCTCAAACTCAAATCTGGTATCAACTTTCTAGATTTTGTTTTGACTAGCGGTCTGGTAGAATCGGTAGGAAATCGATGTGAAATGATGTCGGTGCCCAATCCAGGCATGTTGTCATACGACCATGCAAATATGTTGATGTATTGTCGGAGGAGCTCGACCAGCTTTTCTTTCCACTCTGCTTCTAAATGGATGCATATTCGAGTCTCTTTCACATTTTCTTCGCTTCCCAAGTTGACTACTTCTGTCTCTTCAAGGTTAGATTTTTTCTAGCTTTCCAACTGTTCGATCTCTTGTGGGAGATTATTGGCATCATACATTTATCATATTCCTCGTAATCTGGATCACTTTGCTCGAGGGTTTCGTTACATGTCATAATCATGAAACGCGGGTTTTGTCATCTTGATTACTGAAAAAAGAAAAAATAAATATAAATGAAGTGATAAATAAGTTTGCAATAATTTTTATTTTATTTTCAAAAAGCTTTACAATTCCACAATAACAAGACTCCCGGCGAACCAAAGATGGGCTAGCGGTCCAATTCTGCAAGTCCTCTCCTGGTTTTGTATTTCGAATGGTCAGTGTTTTGATATCAACTTTGTCACAGCGCTCCTCGATCATGGTCACGAACAACCTTCCCATTTAATCAACGATGTCATCTTCTGGTGTTGTGCTCTGACCCCGACCCAAAACATACTTTGGCACAAAAGCTTTCTTCCTGAAGCCACCGCTACAAGTCTTTCCAGTTGGAGGCTGATTCCCTATTCTGGCTCTACCTTTCTGTGCACTTGGCTTAATTGGCTCTGTTATGCCATCTGATCGGGTTCCCAGCCCGGTTCCTGGTCTGTAACCATATTTCAAAATTTCTCTCATAGCCATCTTTGATCTATATGGTGACTGCATACCCAGATTTTGCTCGGTCTTTTCTATCTCCATGGTCCGCATGATGTCTTCCGCATTAAAAGAAACCCCGTCTAATCCTTCTATGAATGGAACTGCATGTTCCAGATAAGCTTACTGGCTCCATTCGCCGTACATTACAATCTCTTGATAACCCCACTCGAACTTCATGCACTGATGGAGGGTGGACGGGACTGCCCCCGCCATATGTATCCAAGGTCTTCCTAGTAACAAGTTATATGAGTATGAAATGTCCATCACTTGGAACAGTATGGGAAACTCAATTGATCCAATTTGCAGAGCTACATGGATTTCTCCAATGATGTCCTTATGTGACCCGTCAAAAGCTCTTACCCTCACATGGCTTTCTTTTTGATCTCTCAGATGAATACCCAACTCTCGTAGGGTATAGAGCGTGCATATATTGACTCCATATCCTTGATCAACAATACTCGGGACACTACCTGTGATGACCCGATAGGTCATCTTGAGTTTTAAACCTTAATTCTATGTTTTAAAGACTCCAATAGCTTCCTTAACCTTCCTCGATTTGTGTACGCAATCCTAGTGTTTTTCCGTAAGGCTTTTATGTTAAAAATTGATAAAATATGAACTTTTGCATTAAAAATCCATTTGAGTTGACTTCAGTCAATATTTTGAGCAAACGGACCCGGATCCATATTTTGACGGTCCTGGTGGGTCCGTATCGTGATTTGGGATCTGGGCGTATGCCCAAAATCGAATTTGAAGGTCCCTAACTCGAGTTATCGCTTTTTGTTGAAATTTTGAAGTTTAAAGTCTTAATAACTTTAAAGAATTTACCAGTATTTGACTTTGTTGATATCGGATCCGTATTTTGCTTCCAGAATTCGGTATAGGTCCATTACTATATTTATGACTTGTCTGTCAAATTTGGAAAGAAACGGAGTTGGTTTGATGTGATTCGGACGTCCGGTTGTTAAAATAAAAATTCTAAAGTTTTCTTGAAAATTGCATTTGAATTGGTGTCCGATTCGTAGTTCTGGGCGTTATTTTTGTGTTTTGACCTTGCTAGCGAGTTCGTCTTAGGTTTGTGGACTTGTGTGCATATTTGGTTTGGATCCCCAAGGGCTCGGGTGATTTTCGGATAGCCTACGGACCTTTTGAAGTTAGAAAGTTTGCTAGTTTTTCACTTATGTTGGTTTCTGGTTTTTCGTACTTCGCGGTCCCGAATATACTCCTGCGATCGCGAAGGATAAAATGGGCTGGGGGAGATTTTGTTTTACGCGAACGCGAAACCTTGGTCGCGAAAGCGGAGCATTGGGAGGTCTGCTCTATGCGAACGTGACCAGTCACACGTGAACGCGTAGCGTTACATAGGCTGAGCAGGGGAGTTGAGGTAACTCTACGCGATGCCTCTACGCGAACGCGAGCCCAGTCTCGCGAATGCATAGGTGAGGCGGGCTAGACCTTCACGAATGCATGGAGTTACTCGTGATCGCGTAACATAGTTAGGCCATGCTCTTCGCGAATGCGTCAGGTTTCACGCAAACACGATAAACACTTGTTGCCAGTGATTTAAAACAGTCCAAAAACGGGATTTCTTCCATTTTTCATAAACTCTTCATTAGAGCTCGGCCTAGAGGCGATTTTTAAGGGGAAACTCAACACCAATTCATAGGTTTGTACACTTTAACTGATTTTCTTCCATTTCTAACATCACCCATTAATATCTAGCCCTAATCTTTGTTCTTCCATGGTAGAAAACTAGTGATTTAGGAAGAATTGATGATTTTAAGAAATTAGGGATTTAGACCTCAAATTGAGGTCGGATTCCAAAACTAATTATATTATCGGGCTCGGGGGTGAATGGAAAAATGGATTTTGGTCCGAACCTCAGGTTTTGACCAAGTGGGCCCGGGGTCATTTTTGACTTTTTGGGGAAAAGTGTGGAAATCCAAAATCTATGCATTGTAATTGATTCCTTTAGAAATATTTAACATTATTGAGTCAATTGTGGTTAGATACGAGTGGTTTGGAGACGGATTATAGGGGAAAGGCTCCGGTAGAGCTTTGTGTCGACTTTTGGAGTGAGGTAAGTGTCGTAGTTAACCTTGACTCGAGGGATTAGGACTTGTTTGCCTATTTGCTACTTGTCTAAATGTTGGATACAATGTATATATGAGGTGACGAGTACTTATGCGTTTTTGTTGCCTTAAAGCATGCAGGTGGGACTTGTTCCTTGTAATTTATTTCTTTCTTTGATCTTAATATCCATGCTTAGACTAGTTAATTACTAAATTGATTGTTCTTTTCACACTTATGGACTATCTATGATAATTGAGCATTGTTTCTGAAGTAGAGATTGGTATAGTGTAACCATTGTTGACATAAGACATGATCTTGCTTATTCTATCACCCTGTTGTTATATGTTAATTGTTACATGGTAAGGGAGGGTGTTAATGCACGAAGGGTGATGTCATGCCATATTTGAGTGTTAATGCATGAAGGGTGATGTTGTGCTATATTTGAGAGTTAATACACGAAGGGTGATGCCATGCCATATCTATTGTTCATGATGAAATTGAGAGTAAAAGCACGAAGGGTAATGCCGTGTCGTATTTATCATGTTATGGTGAGATTGAGAGTAAAAACACGAAGGGTGATGTCGTGCCCTTATTTCTGTTTCATGGTGAGGCTGAGAGTAAAAGCACGAAGGGTGATGCCGTGTAGTTTTTTTCATTATGTTTGTTCATTTTGTTGGTTGAAGGTTTATTGACTGTTTCTTATTATCATTCCCTGTTATAGTTATCGTATCTTGTACCCCTTTAGCATGTCCCCTCCCAATAGTACTTGTTAATTCTATATTTGTTGTTATGTTGTACATATATTTCCGTCTGTACATGTTGGGTCGGTTGTACTCATACTACACTCTGCACTTCTTGTGCAGATTTTGGTACTGGTCCCAGCTGCCCGTGATGTGTATCATCTCAGATTGGCATTCGAAGACTCGAGGTAGATCTGCTGGCGTCCGCAGACCTTGAAGTCCCCTTCCATTTCCCCTATTTACTGTCATTTTCATCCGAGACAATTGTATTTATTTCAAACCCTATTTTGTAGAGATTCTATAAGCTCGTGAACTCGTGACTCCACATCCGGGTTGTACTTAGATATTATTGGTTTTATGTCATTTGTATTCCATTTTAGTTTCTCTTCGGCTTAATTTTTTTTACTTAATTGAATTGATTAAAAATTGACTTAAAGATCCTCTAAAGTTGGCTTGCCTAGTAAGTGAAATGTTAGGCGCCATCATGGCCCCGAAGGTGGAAATTTTGGGTCGTAACAAATTGGTATCAGAGCACTAGGTTACTTAGGTCTCACGAGTCACAAGAAAGCTTATTAGAGTCTGAAGGATCGGTACGGAGACGTCTGTACTTATGTTCCAGAGAATATAAAGTTTAGGAACAAATTTCACTTCTATTCTTCTTTGTCGTGCGGTTTTATTCTATCATTGCTGATTGAACTCTTCTCTTTTTGTCGTCCCACAGATGGTGAGAGCACATGAAGCATCTTTAGTTGGACAGCAGCCGGAGCCCCCAGTGGCAGCTCCTACTAGCGGCAAAGGATGAGGCCGAGGTCGCGCTAGAGGCCGAGGCAGAGATCAGCCTAGAGCTCGAGCAGCAGCACCAACAATGGAGCCTTAGGTAGATTCTGATGAGAAGGTTCCAGCTCTGACTGTGCCTGTTGGACCAGCTCGGGTCCTGGAGGGGTTCATCGCCACCCTAGTGCTTCAGGACGCTCTAGTCCATTTGGTGGGCCTTATGGAGAGTGTGGCCTAGGTTGGTGCATTTCCTGTGGCACTAGCCGTCTCTCGGGCTGGAGGAGGTGCACAGACTCCCACTATTCACACTCTGGAGTAGATGGCTCCCCAGTATCAGTCTCCAGCAGCCCCTCCAGTTGGGGTAGTTCAGCCAGTTGTTGCGGTACAGGTCGGTGATAGGCCTGCCATGTCTTCTGAGTGATTATTAAGATTAGACAAGTTCACAAAGCTCTTCCCAGTTCACTTCAGTGGTACACCTTCTGAGGACCCACAAGATTATCTTGACCGCTGCCATGAGGTGCTGTGGAACATGGGTATAGTTGAGACCAATGGGGTCAATTTTGTTGTATTTTAGATGATGGGTTCCGTCAAGAGGTAGTGGAGAGATGACATGTTGACCAGACCAGCTAGGTCGCCTACACTTACTTGGGAGCAGTTCTCACAGTTATTTCTAGAGAAGTTTCTCTCTATCACTTTGAGAGAGGATTAACGTAGGCAGTTCGAGCATCTCCAGCAGGGCAGTATGACTGTTACTCAGTACGAGACTCGTTTTGTGGATCTATCCTGTCATGCTATCCTTCTGCTTCCTAGTGAGAGAGAGAGGGTGAGTAGGTTTATTGATGGACTCGCTCACCCTATCAGGCTACAAATGGCCAAGGAGATCAGGGGTGAGACATCTTTCCAGGCGGCTGCCAATGTCACTAGGTGGATCGAGGTGGTTCTTGCTCAGGAGAGAGGGCAGGGGTCTAATAAGAGGCCTCATCATTTTGGTGGTTTCAGTGGCGCCTCGTCTGGAGGCAGGGGTACTTTTGGTAGAGGCCATCCTTCTAGGCCGTATCTTTCAGCGCTCCAGGTATCTCACAGTGCTTCAGGTGGTCGCATCCCTCATATGTCTCATCCCGATCAGCTAGCCTACATTGCACCACCAACTCCTATTAGTGCACCTCTGCTCCAGAGTTTTTAGTGTCGTTACTCAGGTCGACAGGGTTAACAGTCACATCAGTCGAGGTCCTTTTACACTTATGGTGACCTGAGGCACATTGCTAGATTTTGCCCTCGGGCACTAGGTAGCTCACAACAGTAGGGTCCTCATGCCATAGTTCCAACACCGGTTGCTTCACTGCCTGCTCAGCCAACTAGAGGTAGGGGTCAGGCAGCCAGATGTGGAGGTCAGGCTGTTAGAGGTAGATGTCAGGACGTTAGAGGTGGAGGCCAACCAGTTAGAGGTTGTCTCAGGGACATGGTTCAGAGTGGTGGGGCCTAGACCCGATGTTATGCTTTCCCATCCAGGCCTGAGGCTGAGTCATCTGATGCTATTATCACATATATTGTTTCAGTTTTCCATATGGATGCTTCAGTTTTATTTGATCCGGGCTCTACTTATTCATACGTGTCATCCTACTCTGCTTCATATCTGGTTGTGCCTCGTGATTCTTTGAGTGCTCCTATGTCTGTGTCCACACCTGTGGGAGATTCTATTATTGTAGATCGTGTCTACCATTCATATGTGGTTACCATTGGGAGTCTTGAGACTAGCGTAGATCTCCTACTTCTCGATTTGGTAAATTTTAATGTCATCTTGGATATGGATTGGCTGTCACCTTATCATGCTATATTGGATTGTCACGCCAAGATGGTGACCTTAGCCTTGCCGGGGTTGCCTCGATTACAGTGGAGGGGGACTCCTGGCCATTCTACCAGCATGGCTATCTTTTATGTGAAGGCTCGGCATATGGTCGAGAAAGGGTGTCTAGCTTATTTGGCTTATGTCCGCGATTCTAGTGCGGAGGTTCCTTCCATGGATTCAGTACCAGTTATTCGTGAGTTTCCAGAGGTGTTTCCTATAGATCTGTCGGGGTGGCATCCCCGACAGAGATATTGACTTTTGTATTGATTTGGCTCCAGGCACTCAACCCATTTCTATTCCGCCATATCGTATAGCCCCGCCAGAGTCGAAAGAATTGAAGGAGCAGTTGCAAGATTTGCTTGATAAGGGCTTTATTGAGTAGAAAGAATTGAAGGAGCAGTTGCAAGATTTGCTTGATAAGGGCTTTATTAGACCTAGTGTCTCGCCCTGGGGTGCGCCTGTGTTGTTCGTGAAGAAAAATGATGGGTCGATGAGGATGTACATAGATTATCGGTAGTTGAACAAGGTTGCTATCAAGAACAAGTATCCATTGCCAAGGATTAATGACTTATTTGATCAGCTTCAAGGTGCCAAGGTATTTTCAAAGATTGATTTGAGATCTGGCTACCATCAATTGAGGATTAAGGCATCTTATGTCCCTAAGACAGCTTTGCGGACTTGATATGGGCATTATGAGTTTATAGTGATGTCATTTGGGCTGACAATGGCCCCAACAGCATTTATGGATTTGATGAACCAGGTGTTCAAGCCCTATCTGGATTCTTTCATGATTGTTTTTGCTGATGATATCTTGATCTACTCTGGCAATCGAGAGAAGCACGAGCAATATCTTCAGATTGTACATTAGACTCTGAGAGATAGCTAGTTGTATGCCAAGTTTTCAAAGTACGAGTTTTGGTTGGACTCGGTCGCTTTCTTGGGGCACGTAGTATCGGCAGAGGGCATTCAGGTGGATTCTAAGAAGATTGAGGCAGTTTAGAACTGGCCTAGACCCACAACAGCCATAGAGATCTGGAGTTTCTTAGGTTTGGCGGGTTATTACCATCGATTTGTGGAGGGGTTTTCATCTATTGCAGCCCCGGTGAACAGGTTGACCCGGAAGAGTGCTCAGTTCAGGTGGTCGGACGAGTGTGAGGCGAGCTTCAGAAGCTCAAGACAGCTTTGACTACAACACCGGTATTGGTGTTGCCCATAGGTTCGGGATCTTATACGGTATATTGTGATGCATCTCGTGTTGGGCTCGGAGAAGTATTGATGCAGGATGGCACGGTGATCGCATATGCGTCGCAGCAGTTGAAGGTCCATGAGAAGAATTACCATATTCACGATCTAGAGTTGGCAGCCATTGTTCATGCGCTGAAGATGTGGAGGCATTACCTTTACGGCATGTCGTGTGAGGTTTTCACGGATCATTGGAGTCTACAGCATTTGTTCAAACAAAAGGATCTCAATTTGAAGCAGAGGTGGTGGTTGGATCTATTGAAAGACTAAGATATCACCATCTTGTATCACCCCGGGAAGGCCAATGTGGTGGACAACGCATTGAGTAAAAAGGCAGTAAGTATGGGCAGCCTTGCGTATATTCCGATTGGTGAGAGACCGCTTGCATCAGATGTTTAGGCTTTGGCCAATCAGTTCGTGAGGTTGGATGTTTCAGAGCCCAGTCGTGTTCTAGCTTGTACAGTCGCTCGGTCTTCTTTGCTTGAGCATATCAGGGAGCGGCAATATGATGACCCTCATTTTCTTGTCCTTAGGGACACAATGAAACATGGTGGTGCCAAGCAGGTTACGGTTGGAGATGATGGAGTTTTGAGGATGCAGGGTCGTATTTGTGTGCTTAATGTAGATGGACTTCGTGAGTTGATTCTTGAGGAGGCCCACAGTTCCCGGTATTCTATTGATCCAGGTGCCTCCAAAATGTATCAATAATTGCGGCAACATTATTGGTATAGGAGAATGAAGAAGGACATAGTTGCTTATGTAGCTCGGTGTTTAAATTGTCAGCAAGTAAAGTGTGAGCATCAGAGACCTGGTGGGCTGCTTCAGAAGTTAGAGATTCCTGAGTGGAAGTGGGAGCGTATCACTAAGGATTTTGTTGATGGAATCCCACGGACTCGGAGGAAGTTCGATGCGGTACGGGTAATTGTGGACAGGCTAACCAAGTCAGCGCATTTCATTCCTGTGGTGGTTACCTATTCATCAGAGCGGCTGGCTGAGATTTACATCCGCGAGATCGTCCGTCTTCACGGTGTGCCCGTGTTTATCATTTTGGATCAAGGTATGCATTTCAGCTCACACTTCTGAGAGAGGTACAACATGAGTTGGGCACGTGGGTTGAGCTGAGCACAACATTTCATCCTCAGATGGACGGACAGTCCGAGCGCACTATTCAAATATTGGAGGATATACTCCGCGCTTGTGTTATAGATTTTGGGGGTTCTTGGGATCAGTTATTTCCACTTGCGGAGTTTGCCTACAACAACAACTACTATTCGAGCATTCAGATGGCTCCCTATGAGGCATTATACGGGAGGCGGTGTCGATCGCCAGTTGGATGGTTCGAGCCGGGGGAGGCTCGATTGTTGGGTACAGATTTGGTACAGGATGCTTTGGATAAGGTCAAGATTATTTAGGATCGGCTTCGCACAGCTCAGTCTAGGCAGAAGAGTTATGCCGACCGTAGAGTTCATGATGTTGCATTCATGGTCGGAGAGAGAGTATTGCTTCGGGTTTCACCCATGAAGGGTGTGATGAGGTTCGGAAAGAAGGGCAAGTTGAGCCCTAGGTACATCAGACCCTTTGAGATTCTGGAGAGAGTGGGTGAGGTGGCTTACAGGCTCGCATTGCCACCTAGTTTATCAGCAGTCCATTCGGTGTTCCATGTGTCTATGCTTCAGAAGTATCATGAAGATCCGTCCCATATGTTAGACTTCATCTTAGTCCAATTGGACAAAGATTTGACTTATGAGGAGGAGCTGGTGGCTATTCTAGCCCGACAGGTTCGACAATTGAGGTCTAAGAGTTATCCTTCAGTTCGAGTGCAGTGGAGTGGTCAAACGGTCGAGACAGCTATTTGGGTGTCCGAGTCAGACATGTGGAGTAGATATCCACACCTTTTCACCAGTCTAGGTACTTTTCTATGTCTGTTCGAGGATGAACGTTTGTTTTAGAGGTGGAGAATGTGATGACCCGATAGGTCATGTAGAGTTTTAAACCTTAATTATGTGTTTTGAAGCCTCCAATAGCTTCCTTAATCCTTCCTCGATTTGTGTGTGTAGTCTGGGTGTTTTTTCCTGTCACGACCCAAACCGATGGGTCGCGATGGGCACCCGGTACCTTACTCAACCGAGTACCAACGTAACATATCTTTCTTATTACATCACCATATACACATGACATACGGGCCTAATAGGCCAACATGATCATTTATAATCTCAAAACATAGGCCGATAAGGCCGTACAATCTTTCACGTACACGACGTACGTCTACAAGCCTCTAAGAGTACATAATTGTCATAAAGTTCGGGACAGAGCCCCGCCATACCAAATCATACACATCTAAATCATACTGACCAAACAAGCAACTCTGGAGCAAATGGAGTGCACCAATATCTTCCGCTGAGCTGATCGCCTACTTGGACGACTCTCTACATGTCTATCGAGACCTACGGGCATGAAACGCAGCATCCCCAGGCAAAAGGAACGTCAGTACAAATAATGTACCTAGTATGTAAGGAATAAAAATTAGTAAATAATAGACATGAGAGAAACATGGAGTAAAAGACTCGACATGTACATCTGCATAGCTCTGTGAATCATTTCATTTTTATAATGTCATGCATATACGTATAAATGTCATACCATGCATAGGTATATGTGTTCGTAACATCATCAAGCCACTGAGGGCATCCCATCATATTATTTTGGCCACTGTGGGCAAATCATCAACGTATACCAGCTGATCAGGTGGTGGTGCATATATAGCGCCATAACCTTTTCCCATATCCCATATATATATAATATATGCGTATATAACGCCATCTGGTCATAGGTCAATATACATGTATAAATGCATGAAATGCATAAGAAATACGTTAATAAGATTTTCTCGGAATCTCATAAAAATAAGAGTCATACTTTGAAAAAGCCTTGGCTGCCACATTTTTGTAGTTAAAGCTTTATCCAAAATACCATTAATTAACCACTAATCTTATGACTAATTGATAATCTCCCAATATTCAATAATTAACCAATTACCCATATAATTAAGAATTATCTCAAATTACTTATAATACTACTCACTTTTAACATACCTTATACACCTTACTATCATGGCCATGTGGTAACTTGTATGGTACTAGTCCATAAATACCAGGTATTTTAGCTCGGGCCGTATTTTATCTCAAAATGTCAAACTTCGATGAAATTCACTTTCTTCGATTTGCTTACCCTCTCACTTTCACGAATTTACTCATAACTTGTTTGAAATAGCATAAAATGCTTATAATCTTAAAATAATCTCATTCCCGAACTTACGTCAATTAACTTACGACGAAACTTTAACGTACGAAAAATGCGGGATCTAACATCTCATTATCGAGCTTTCATCAATTTACTTATAGCGTACTTTCACGTGTGAAAACATGGGGCGTAACATCATTCCCCCCTTTAGGACATTCGTCCTCTAATGTTGACTGGTGTACTTATAATTTTTGTAGCCTATGTCTTTCGAATACTTTATTACTCTCCTTTCCATCTAGGCAACTGTTCTGTGAAAAAGGCCAGGGCATTCCCTCCTTTAGGCCTCTTTCTCACACCACGACTTATGGTCAGAATCCTTCCAGTCTCGAAACTGTTGCTACCTTCTATCATGCAACCTGTACGACTCTGACCTTGTAAGTGCGCTCATGTGTCTCTTCTTTCCTTTTTTCCTCCGATTTTTAGCCATTACTGAAGTTCATCGCTCGGTATTTTGTCGAACTTACGAATATTGCTATATCTTATTTCATAGACCCGATTATCCATTCGTATGACTTTACTGCATCTAAGTAGGTCATACTATACCATAACTCTTACCTCGATTTCTCGTTACTGAGGTCTGCTACCAAATTCCAGGTTACTTTCATTGCTTATCCAATATGTATAAATCTATGTCCTTTAATGCTTCCACATTACTGTTCATCTTAAGAATGACGACCTAATCTCATCTCAAACTTTATAACTTTTATCCATCCATTGTTGATTCACCCCAATATTGATCTACTATCTACCTCTGATAACTTAACCTTTTATGTAACACTGCCGCTAGGGTTCATGTTTCATCGGGCAACATCTGAAATGACTAGACTGATCCACCTGGGGCGATACCATACTTTCATAACCGTATCTCACGGCATCCCAATGTGATTCACCTTGCGTGGGTATTTTAATCCTGTCCAATTCATGAGATCCCTTTCTTTTCTTCGTCAGATCACTACTTAATCGAAGGCCCAAACGTCATCCTTTATCTATCACAATTACACCCTCATTCTATTACCAGGGCAGCATTCCATCTCTTCTAAATGCTATTAGTCTTAGACTCCTTTGAGTTCATTCAGGCTATAGTGAGCTTTGTATAACTTAGAGAAACCATCTGTTCTTCTTGTTTTCATGGGCTTAATCTTGAGGACATATCCACTTTCGTTACCTTCTCACTTGCCCGTTCTTATCCTTACTCCTGTCTTCTAGAACCTTGTTGCTTCACCATACAATAGCTTGCGACCTACACATATCTACTTATATTACTTGCAACCTTTCAACTTTCTTGCATCATAGATTTCCTTATGTTATTTTGGAACATCAAGCGAGACATCACATCGCCTATAACTCTTCTTTACTCTCTTAGTCAGGCTTTTCGATGCCTAGACCATGGGCTGGAAGATATGTTACTGATGATGCCGCCATTATTCCTAGATACTGAATCCCGATGCTTCTAGCCCTCTATCTGAAGTACGGATTATTCACAACCTTCTGCTTTTGAGTATCTCGTATGTTGTCCACCTTTACCTTACTTACCTTAAAATCTCATATCGTATCTTCTATCTCTTTCATGGCCTCCCTTCAACCTAAGTATAATTCACATCCACGTCTTGAACTTCTATTATAATACATGCACCTCTTTACACAATCTCGTGAGAGCTTCATACTAACTTCTTATGAGGCTAGTACTCTTCTAACTGGCTTTATCGTAGAGCCGTTATAGAATATGGCTAACGTACTATCTCTCTTGTACCTCTGATATTTAAGAGTGATCCTGCAATGTTCTCAATCACGAGGTCTATAATTTTCTTGGTCCAATAATCAGGCTCCTGATTTACTTAGTTGGTGTAACTCTTTAGTTTCCACTTCCCTCTAATTAACCTTCATGTAGGCTTAAGCTATATTCCGATCTGCGGCTCATGGTATTAGTTATTCCTTTAGCCTTTCATGGACGCTATGGAATATCCATGATACAATCCTTTAACAATTCAATCCTTTGTCTATGACCTGGACATAATTCTTTCTTTTAACTTATACCGGAGTCTTCTACATCCGTATGATTGTCAACATATATGTTGCATGTATAAAACTCCAAACTCTTAAGTGCGTCCATAACGTAACTAACTTTGGATCATTGATCGAATATTTTCTTTTGTTCCTTCTCAACTTTCTTTAAACGTAAGCTTTTACTTTTCCTAGTCTTTCTTCCCCCTTTCATGTCCATACTTAGCTTATCTTAGTGCCCATGCATATTGGAATTTCATACAACTCATATGATTTTGGATATCACTTTTGATTTTTATTTCCAGTTCATTAACCACGGTAGGTGCCAATTCCTTTTGGAATGCTTACAACGTTGTTGTGAGACTGTTGTTACGCGACCATTTCCTCTTTAGGTCATTGTTCTTATTTTCTCAGCTAGTCTTTCATTGTAGTATTTAGGGAGGATCTTCTGATTCTTGTAAAGCTGCGAACTTATCATATCGTATACTTGACGGAATTTTTTGACATTCTTCCCTGCCTATAATTATCCGTAGCTACTTAACTCCACGCCCTTGTGCTTATAGGGTTGCTTCTGAACTTGATATTTTGACTATCTTTCCAGTGGCACTCGCTTTAATTTTCATAACACTCATATGGTACCTTTAACTACCCCGACTCCTCTATGAATCTTTCTCAAGTATTACAATGACACTATTGTGAGGCTGAATTCACTATATTGGGTTTTACCACGTTTATCTTGCACGATCTGCTGACTCGTCTGTAACCTCCTGTCTAGCCATAACTAGGCTCTTCCTGAATCAACTACCAATTACTTGTTGTCCATTCTATTATTGCCGGAATACGATATGAAATTCTCATGATGCTGACTATTATCAAATTACTCAGTTCCTAATTCATGGTTAGTTTATCTTGTTCACCAGTCCATACTGATTTCTATTACTCTGGGGTCTAACTTTCCTTTCTGTTAATCACGTTAGAGTCGTGAACTTATTTCTCGAAATGAGGATGTGACTTTATGGCCTATACTCTTTTGTTGTCTTAAGGCCCATCACCTCTCGTCTCTTTCTTCATTTGACTATAGATTCTGTAACACTCTACCGTTGCCATCCATGTGTCACATCTCACTCATAATGCTTCATTATCCCTCTTCGTACTTCCCTGCTAATATTTCTATCTATCACTTTATTCTGAAAATTCGAACAAAACATTCTTTTGCTTTTAGCTCCCCTTGCTCCATCCATTGGCTCTTCGAATTTCCAAACATTCTTTCTCTACTAGAGACAGGAGCCACACTAAGGTAATATCTACCCCTTCTAGGATTCCAGTGCACGTCCTTGTAGTACTCATATCTAGTTGTACTATTTTAGAGTGCACCATCTAGGTGTCTCACAAGGATATCTACTAGCACATTTGCAATATCCTTCGGAGATGTCAATAAACGATAAATAATCCATTCGCCATTTTGGGTTATTCTAACCCCAGCCGGATCCTGCTATCTCGTCCTATCTTAAACCAAATATGTTAGCTCTCATAGGGCATAACTAAGATCGACGTAGCCAATTGTACATACCTCTGTTTCTTTTGAATGTAACTCAAAAAGCTTATATTCCTCTGCCTGAATTGTAAATATTGTTAACCTTCATTAACTGGGCGCCTCGTACCCTTCTTCATCTAGCTTCTTTTGCTTGTTAAAACTTGTATTTTCTTCTGAATCTCCCATTGTCTTTCACCATAAAGGTGGATAGGTATTCTTGCCTCAAGGCTCCTTATCAAGAGGCTTACACGTCTTAGTACACACATGATCTGCTGAATACCTCATATTTATCCATCACAAGCATGATGCAAAAATCGAGTTCCTGTTTAGGAAATTGAGTTCTTACAACTGAGCTCTACCACACGATCTAGAGTAGGAAGAAAGAGTGATAGTCCAAAATGCCATGTAGCCTCTTGCTTATAAGTGTGGTGCACGACACACCCATAAATAAGACTCTACTAGACACGGTTTGTAGACTCCCTAAGACAGACTGCTCTGATACCGCTTTTGTCACGACCCAAACCGATGGGCCACGCTGGTACCTTACTCAACCGAGTACCAACGTAACGTATCTTTCTTATTACATCATCATATACACGTGACATACGGGCCTAATAGGCCAACATGATCATTTATAAACTCAAAACATAGGCCGACAAGGCCGTACAATCTTTCACGTACACGACGTATGTCTACAAACTTCTAAGAGTACATAGTTGTCATAAAGGATGGGACAGAGCCCCGCCATATCAAACCATACATATCTAAATCATACTGACCAAACAAGCAACTCCGGAGCAAATGGAGTGCACCAATATCTTCTGTTGAGCTGATCGCCTACTTAGAAGACTCTCGACCTATCTATCGAGACATACGGGCATGAAACACAGCGTCCCCAAGCAAAAGGGACGTCAGTACAAACAATGTACCGAGTATGTAAGGAATGAAAATCGGTAAATAATAGACATGAGAGAAACATGGAGTAAAAGACTCGACATGTACGTCTGCATAGCTCTGTGAATCATTTCACTTTTATAATGTCATGCATATGCGTATAAATGTCATACCATGCATAGGTATATGTGTTTGTAACATCATCAAGACACTGAGGGCATCCCATCATATTATTTCGGCTACTGTGGGCAAATCATCAACGTATACCAGCTGATCAGGTGGTGGTGCGTATATAACACCATAACTTTTTCCCATATCCCATATACATATAATATACGCGTATATAACGCCATCTAGTCATGGGTCAATGTACATGTATAAATGCATGAAATGCATAAGAAATACGTTAATAAGATTTTCTCGGAATGTCATAAAAATAATATGCCCGTCGGATAAATTTTATCAAATAGGTATTTTTCTGAGACCCATGAATAGAAGATATAATAATATTTCACATGGGGAATCAAGAATATAGACACCCCTAATATTTCTATAAATAAAGTCATTTATGGAAATTGTGCATTTGCTCGTTTCGTTCGTGTCGTATAGATCATGCCAAAAGAAATAAGGAATAGCCTTAACATACCTAAGCCAATTTTTTTGAAAATTTCCTCTAGCACACGTCAATTGCGACAACACTTAACAGTGGATCGAAGTAGGGAAAAATCCGTATGATATTCTTGAGAAAGATTGCACCGTACTCCATTATAATTGTAAAATCTCACTTTCATTTTGAATTGTTTAAGACTGGCGTTGCTTTGATATATGCAGATGCATATGAAATGATCCAAATAATGTTATGAGGTTCTCTTTAAGAGTCATAAGACTCTTAAGTTATAGATTTCTAATACATGGGTGTGGGCCCCACTTACATAATGACTAAGCCACCAAAAAGACTCTCTTAATGCCACCTTATTCTATGATTTTAAGAGTCATACTTTGATAAAGCCTTGGCTGCCACGTTTTTGTAATCATCCAAAATACCATTAATTAACCACTAATCTCATGATTAATTGATAATCTCCCATTATCCAATAATTAACCAATTACTCACATAATTAAGAATTATCTCAAATTACTTATAATACTACTCACTTTTAACATACCTTATACACCTTACTATCATGGCCATGTGGTACCTTATATGGTACTAGTCCATAAATACCAGGTATTTTAGCTTGGGCCGTATTTTATCCCAAAATGTCAAACTTCGACAAAATTCACTTTCTTCGATTTGCTTACCCTCTCACCTTCACGAATTTACTCATTACTTGTTTGAAATAGCATAAAATGCTTATAATCTTAAAATAATCTCATTCCCGAACATACGTCGATTAACTTACGACGAAACTTTAACGTACGAAAAATGCGGGATGTAACATCTCATTTCCGAGCATTCATCAATTTACTTATAGCGTACTTTCACGTGCGAAAATATGGGGCGTAACATTTCCATAAGGCTTTTATGTTAAAAATTGATAAAATATGAAATTTTGCCTTAAAAGTCCATTTGAGTTGACTTCGGTCAATATTTTGAGAAAATGGACATGAATCAGTATTTTAATGATCTTGGTGGGTCCGTATCATGATTTGGGATCTGGGCGTATGCCCGGAATCAAATTCGGAGGTCCCTAGCTCGAGTTATCACTTTTTGTCGAAATTTTGAAGTTTAAAGGCTTAATGACTTTAAAGAATTTACCAGTGTTTGACTTTGTTGATACCGAATCCATATTTTGGTTTCGGAATTCGGTATAGGTCCATTACTATATTTATGACTTGTATGTTAAATTTGGAAAGCAACGGAGTTGGTTTGACGTGATTTGGACGGCCGGTTGTTAAAATAAAAATTCTAAAGTTTTCTTGAAAATTACATTTGAATTGTTGTCCGATTCGTAGTTCTGGGCGTTATTTTTGTGTTTTGATCGCGCTAGCGAGTTCGTCTTAGGTTTGTGGACTTGTGTGCATATTTAGTTTGGATCCCCAAGGGCTCGGGTGAGATTCGGATAGCCTACGGACCTTTTGAAGTTAGAAAGTTTGCTAGTTTTTCACTTATGCTTGTTTCTGGTGTTTCCTACTTTGCGGTCGCGAATATACTCCCGCGATCGCGAAGGATAAAATGGGTTGGGGGAGATTTTGTTCTACGCGAACGCGAAACCTTGGTCATAAATGCAGAGCATTGGGAGGGCCTGCTCTACGCGAACGCAACCAGTCACACGTGAACGCGTAGCGTTAAATAGGCTGGGCAGGGGAGTTGAGGTAACTCTACGCGATGCCTCTACGCGAACGAGAGCCCAGTCTCGCAAATGTGGATGTGAGGCAGGCTAGGCCTTCGCGAACGCGTTGAATTACTAGCGATCGCATAAGCCAGTTAGGCCATGCTCTTCGGGAACGCGTCAGGTTTCACGCGAATGCGATGAACAACTGATGCCAATGATTTAAAACAGTCCTTAAACGGGATTTCTTCCATTTTTCATAAACTCTTCATTAAAGCTCGGCCTAGAGGCTATTTTGAAGGGAAACCTCAAAACCAATTCATAGGTTTGTACACTTTAACTCATTTTCTTCAATGTCTAACATCACCCATTAATTTCTAGCCCTAATCTTTGTTCTTCCATGGCAGAAAACTAGGAATTTAGGAAGAATTGAGGGTCTTAACAAATTAGGGATTTTGACCTCAAATTGAGGTCAGATTCTGAAACTAATTACATAATAGGCCTCGGGGGTGAATGGGAAAATGGATTTTGGTCCGAACGTTAGGTTTTGACCAAGAGGGCCCGGGGTCGATTTTTGACTTTTTGGGGAAAAATGTGAAAATCCTAAATTTATGCATTGTAATTGATTCCTTTAGCCATATTTGACATTATTGAGTCAAGTGGTTAGATACGAGCGGTTTGGAGATGGATTCTAGGGGAAAGGCTCCGATAGAGCTTTGAGTCGACTGTTGGAGTGAGGTAAATGTCGTGATTAACCTTGACTCGAGGGATTAGGACTTGTTTGGCTATTTGCTACTTGTCTAAATGTTGGATACAATGTATATGTGAGGTGACGAGTACTTATGTGCTATTGTTGGGTTAAAGCATGCGGGTGGGACTTGTTCCTTGTAATTTATTTCTTTCTTTGATCTTAATATCCATGCTTAGACTAGTTAATTACTAAATTGATTGTTCTTTCCGCACTTATGGACTATCTGTGATAATTGAGCATTGTTTCTGAAGTAGAGATTAGTATAGTGGAACCATTGTTAACATAAGACTTGATCTTGCTTATTCTATCTCCCTGTTGTTATATGTTCATTGTTACATGGTAAGGGAGTGTGTTAATGCACGAAGGGTGATGATGTGCTGTATTTGAGTGTTAATGCACGAAGGGTGATGTCGTGCCACATTTGAGAGTTAATGCACGAAGGGTGATGTCGTTCCGTATCTGTTGTGAATGATGAAATTGAGAGTAAAAGCACGAAGGGTAATGCCGTGCCGTATTTATCATGTTATGGTGAGATTGAGAGTAAAAGCACGAAGGGTGATGTCGTGCCCTTATTACTGTTTCATGGTGAAGCTGAGAGTAAAAGCACGAATGGTGATGTTGTGCAGTTTTATTCATTATGTTTGTTCATTTTCTTGGTTGAAGGTTTATTGATTGTTTCTTATTATCATTCCATGTTGTAGTTATCTTATCTTGTACCCCTTTCGCATGTCCCCTCCCAATAGTACTTGTTAATTCTTTATTTTGTTTCTATGTTGTATATATATTTCCGTCTGTACAGGTTTATTTATGTGGGTGTCCTGTCATAGCCTCGTCACTACCTCGTCGAGGTTAGGCTCGACACGTACGGAGTACATTGGATCGGTTGTACTCATACTACACTCTGCACTACTTGTGCAAATTTTGGTACTGGTCCCAGCTGTCCGTGAGGCATATCATCTCGGATTAGCATTTTGAGACTCGAGGTAGATCTGCTGGTGTCCACAGACCTGGAAGTCCGCTTCCATTTCCCCTATTTACTGTCTTTTTCATTCGAGACAGTTGTATTTATTTCAAACCCTATTTTGTAGAGATTCTAGAAGCTCGTGCACTTGTGACTCCAGATCTAGGTTTTACTTAGATATTATTGGTTTTATGTCATTTGTATTTCGTTTTAGTTTCTCTTTGGCTTAATTGGTTTTACTTAATTGAATTGATTAAAAATTGGCTTAAAGATCCTCTAACGTTGGCTTGCCTAGCAAGTGAAATGTTAGGTGCCATCACGGCCCCGAATGTGGAAATTCCGGGATGTGACACCACCTTATCTCCACATTTGACAGCGATGTGTAAATCTTTGTTGTGACCCATGTATTTTACGGGATGTTCATCTCTTTAGAAGGTAATAATATTTGCTTCGACCATCTTCCTGATAGTCACTGATAGTGCCTCGCTGGTAGTGTTGCTCGGAATGCTCACTCCACTTAACACTTTCATCAAAGCATCTTTGTGACTGTCAGAACTCATCAGCAGATCCATGATCAATATATGCCTAGGGGTTTTCATCAGTTGTTCCTCCACAGAGTATTCTTTAGTTGACATCTTCCTCCAGAATTATGCGGCCTTCGAATCTGTTATATTCCTTATCTGAATTTGTTCCCTTCCTGTATTGCCTCGGTTTACTTCCTCCAGAGCGTAACACCTTCTTGACCTGGTCATTCCATGAGCCGCTACGGAATCTGTCATCTTGGCTTTCCCTTTCTATTGCTATGTCCACGAGACTGTTTTATATTCCTGATCCTCTTCATCCATTATAGCGACGGTGGACTATTGCTGGTATGTCTGTACCATTATGGTATGTTTTAATTGTACGGTGATCATTGGAGTCCTTTGTAAGGCCCCGTAAAAATTTTCCTTAGAACCCCAATTTTTGTGATACCAAGCAGGGGAGTCACATTGGGTTGAGCAATGCGTTGGGGAGTTGAAGAAACTTTTTGGCAGAGCAGGGCATTTCTGCGGTCTACTATGCGATCGCAGAATCACTCTGTGGGTCGCAGATCGGCCGCAGAGTGCAACAGAAAAATGGCCAATTTCGGAGGGTCATTTTGCGGTCCAATATGCGACCGCATAATGCTTTCGCGGGCCGCACAATCCATCGCAGATCCAGCATGAAGATTTCTGGAGGGGAGTTTTGTGACGCATTATGCGACCGCAGATGTGTCGCAGACCTGACCCGAATAGCCCAGTTCTTGACATCATTTCTGCGGCCCATTTTGCGGACCACATTTCTGTTCTGTGGTCCACTCTGCGACATTAGAGCTATGTTTGAAGGGTCCATTTTCTGGTTTTTTAACCCTACCCTACTTCGATATATAGACGTTAAGGACCATTTGTTAAGTAAAAATCTGATATTTTGAGAGTGAGGAATGTGCTCTAGAGTGAGAGGGGGTTCCTAAACTAATGTTTCATCAATTCTTGCTCAAGACTTGGAGGATTAACAAGAAAAACTCACTAGGTCTTCATCCTAGAGGTAAGATTCTACTCCCTAGCCCTCAAATTTGGGATTTAACTGAAATAGGTAATTAGAAAAGAAATTCTTGGGTGTGGGAGTTGTTCATTATGCATGCATGTACTATCTAGGTTTCTGGGAAGATTGTTGAGCTCAATTGGGTAGACTTTAGGTAGTGGGATGAAGGAATCCACCATAGGAGGACCTTGAAACCTTAATGCACACCTAGTACTTGATAAAATGCTCAAATGAGCTGGAACCATGAACTCCTTACTAATTTGTATTCAATTTTGTTATATTTCCAAATACATCAAAGTCGCTAAGATTTATGGAATATTGTAGCAATTTAAGGACGCTCAAGGCGAGGTACATTGGCTAAATTTCTATTTGAGAATTGAATCCCACGTTGTTCTTGTAATCCCTGGGTTGATCATTATAAATGTGACTATTCTGAATGTTTTTATCTTATTGTTTTATCCTTCGGGAATGTGACCTAAGTATGGGTTGTGTGTAAACATGTTATAACTTCAAGACGGATTCTAATGAAAGTTATTATGTCGAATTGTGTAAGAAATCTCATTGTGCCTAAGACTCTTATTTGCTCACATGTGTACTTAAGGTTTTAAATAGAAATGCCTTGTTATTGATAATACTTTAAGGTGTTTGAAAGCAAAAGAAGTAAGAATGAGATATGAAACACGGCCAACGTGCCGAGAATGATATTACAATAGAGGCCACTAGTTCCAATGAAATGAAGAGAAGTGTAAAAGACATTGAAATGAGCTATAAATTCTTTAAATAATAAATGCCTTGGGAGTATCATTTAGTCACCGAGGAATGGTAGTTTGAAATGACCTAACGCCGAAACTACATGTGCTGGTGTAGGAGAGAGTGAGGGGTAAAATCCTCGTGTGAGGTAGTGAGAGTTTTCCCCTAATATGGGACGAGATTGATGTGTTGAGATAATTCCCATTAAATGGGATGAGATGATTGCTAGCGGAATGTGAGGTGACTTCGACCCACACGACATTGTGGTGAGATGGTTTAGCCGATCGGGCTGAGATCGGATGCCATGCCGTGCACATGGTGGTATTGTGAGTGGATGTCTCGGGGTGAGACGGCTTAGCCGATCGGGCTGAGATCGAACTCCGTGCTAAAAGCACGGTGGTGTATCAGAGCTTGATTCTCCTAACTTGGAACTTTAATATTGACGAGGCCCTCATTGATTTCATGTTTCATTATCATTGTATTGTTACTCGTTCTATTAAGGGGGTGCTTAGTTTTCATACTAGTACTATTCCATATGTACTAACGTCTCTTTTGCCGGGGGCGCTTCATCTTTAATGGATGCAGGTGGTTCCATAGCGGGCGACATTGAGCAGTGATATCAGTACACCCTCTCCTCAGCTGACTTGGTGAGCCCCGCTTCATTGCGGAGTTCTGTATCTTTTGTCCTTTATACATAGCATTTGGAGGCATAGTCGGGGCCTTGCACTGTCATAACACTCTTTGGTTTCTGTTAGAGGCTCCGTAGACATGGTATAGGTTGTATATTGGTGTTGGTAAAGTCAAACTAAAAATGTTGTATTTGTATCACATGTTCCACTTCAAACTATGAATGTATAATGTATTTTGAGACTTATAAATGGAGTAACCAATGGTAATGAAATGGTGTTGTTCGCGTGACCTTCTTATTGTCTAATTAATTAAATGTATCTTCTCTTTATTCTTGGGTGAGTTGGGTAGACGGCATTGTGCATGCTTGCTCGACCGGGGTATCTCGGTTGAGCGCCGTCACTCTCCCCGAGGTCGGGGCGTGACATCCTTTGAGGTGGAACCATCATAGCCTCAGTATTTCCAATTGTGACGATGGTTCCTTTCAAGTCATACACTTCATCTAGGGTGATCATATTAGCTCCTTGATTCTTATGGTTTTGCAATGGGTTACGGTTCACATTGGGTGGAGCTGGGGTACACTGAATGGCTCCACTTTTAGGATTAGCGACTCAATTTCATTTTTCAATCTGAAGCAATCCTCGGTATCGTTCCCAGTACGCTTGAATGGTAGACGCACCAGTTGGTTGCATCAAAGTATTTTGAAGGATGCTCAGGAATACTCCCTTCTATCGGATGTATTTAGCCAGCTCTTTTCAGTCTTTCAAACAGTTGATCCAAAGGTTCAGCAATCGGGGTGTAGTTTCTAGGATCCCTTTCTTCAAAATTTGGGCGAGGTCAGGGTTCATAGGTGGGTCTATTTTGATGAGTGGTAGTTTGAACTGGAGCGTATGGTCATGGTGGATTTAGATATGTATGGGCGTGAGGTGGGTTATATTAAGGTTGGGGATTGTAGTATAGTTGTGTATTATATACTGGAGCATAAGTAGGTGGGTGTGGGGAATTGGGTATTTGGAGAGTAAGAGTTGTTTCCATGTTGTGGATTGGATTGGTAATAGGGAACGATTGCTGATACCTCTTCCTTTTTCTTCTTTCCACTGCCTATTGAACTAGGTTGGATTGCTTTGCTAGCCGCTTCCAATGCGGCCATAGATTGTACTTTACCGAACTTTATACCCTCCTCTAAAAAGTATCCCATTTTAACAAGTTGAGGGAACTTCTGCCCCATCATGCCCATCGTTTGCTCAAAGTAGATTCCTTCCTGAGCATTGATGAAGTACTTAGTCACCTCACTGTCATCTAACAGGGTTGTGCTCTGGCGGCCTCTGACCTCCATCGACGTGGATACTCTTGGAATGATTCTGACGACTTCTTTTGCAAGTTTACCAAGACGAACCTATCAGGGGTAATTTCTTGTTGAACCAGAATGGTTCATGAAATCTTCTACCATATCCTACCACTCCCTCCAGTTTCTGGAATCTTGGCGAGGGCACCAAGGAAGTGCCTCCCCTATCAAACTTCTTATGAATAGCTTCATCCTCAACTTCTTGTTTCTTCCTACTCCAACTAGCTTATCACAGTAGGCTCTCAAGTGTGCATGGGGATTACCTATCCCATCAAAGATGTCAAATTTCGGAGGCTTGTACCCTATCGGCATGTCCACATCAAGGTGTCTACACATATCCTCATAATCTAGACTTTCGATCCCTCGAGCGACCAGAAGGTTCTTAATTTGTTTTCTTAATACTCGTAATTGTTCGGATACCGAATCTTCCTCCTTATACTTAGCTTCCCTTTCCATTTCAGCATATTGATCAACTTCATAAGGCAATCTAACTGTGACAGGCATTGTGAAGGTGGGTTCTGAAATAGCATATACGGGAGGAACATATCGCTCATGTGCATCGATATGTGCCACGAGTATGTGCTGGTTTTGGTTAGTGGTGAAGGTGACACTATCACGAGGGGGCATGAACTGTGTCTGTAGCAACTAGTAGATTTTGAGGTGTTTGAATGTAATTTGATACATAAGGGATGTGTATGGGGGGGTTTAATGGGTTCGCAGGGGTTACTGGGGGTATAATCTGGGTGGTAGAGATTGAAGTCGGGGTATTGTTTGCTTGGCAGGTAGTTGAAGGAAAGTGGTCGGGGATTGAATTTAGAGAAAGAAAATAGGGAGGTTGAGGGAGCATCATCATGGCCAGATGTGACAATTCCCGAATGTTTTGTACTTCCTCCCTTAACGATTTGCATATCTTAGGCCATCCTAACAACATGTTCGTCATTCCGAGTATCATCCTTCTCTCCCGATCGCCCCGGGCTATCAGCTATTATCAGAGCATGTTCGGTCGGGTTATCTGCCGCAGACATCTTCCCTTTCGATCTCAAGTTGTATGGTGGTCCCGCCAGTTTTCGGGTCAACACAAACCAACTTATTTCTTTTGGGTGGGAAATAATAAAGTTAAACGAAGAAAAGAAGAAAAAGGAAAAAGAACCGAAGTCAGTTTCAGCATTTGCACAAATATAGGCATACAGAGCAGTTAGTTCACGTATTCAAGCAACGTGTTTCCTAATGTTTTTGAGGGACCTCTCTTTGCTGGAGGTAGGCCTAAGTCGCGAAATTTCACAGACAATTAGATTCAACATATTCAGATCCGAAGCGAATTTGGTTTTAATTAATAATATTCAGATTGTAACAGGCGGGAGGAAAGGTTACAACATTGTTTCCAACATTCATAAGATTAAATAGGCTCAACAGACTTTCCCTTAGGGGAAATGAAAGGTTCGGGATAGAAGATAAAAGATAGGAAAGGAGTGAAATCAACCAGCTTCAAATAACCATCCCCGGAATCATTTCCCATTGCTGCTTCCTCTTCTGGATCTTCTTCAAATTCTTCCTCATCATCATCATCATTGAACTCGGGCTCTTCCTCTGGGTCTTCTTTTGGTTTTGTTTGGGATTCAATTTGTATAGACTCAATCACTCGATCATCATCTTCTGGAGGTGGCAGCATATGATCAACTGACCCTAGAACCACTTGGCGGTGCATGGAGGTGGTCACAAGGTAATGCGGCAGAATCTCATGGTAGATTTGCAAGGCCGCCACTGCATCTTCTAGCCAGGCTATTCCTTTCCTGCTTGGTAGGACTAGCTCGTCGTCCTCATTGATCCAGTCATAGTAATCCGGAGTGCACCACGAATTCTGACCCATTGGCATCATAATTGGATCATTTCACTCCTCTTGAAGTCTCCTTATCCTTGGTATCGGGATCTTCCCATTGTACTCGTCTTCATACAATGTTGTTCTCATCCAGAGAGGTACATCTTGAATCAACCCACACTGCTTGAGAACTCGTAGGGGTAATACGGCTGGATGCCCTTGAGTCCTATTAGCTCGGTGAAATACTTCTGGGGAGTCCTTAGGATTGCACTGCCGCTCAACCATGACAGCTTCTAGTTTATCCATTCTCCGCTCAAGTTGGTCAGCATCTCTCTCCATTCTTCCTGTCCATGCAGGGAGACTCAATGCCTCGTTCTCTCATTGTGACTTTGAATCATGTTGCTAATGCCCACAAAGTAATCAAATGTGGCCTCTCATTGAAAGAAGTGCTATGTTCCCCATATTTGAAGTAACATGTTGCAGCCCTTGAAGAAATCATACCCCCGAGAACATGCATACAATGCTCTGAGAATTTTTGCTAGCACCATATGTACCAAGGTGGCTTGAAGGTTGCCCCGGAATGTTGCATAAATCACAGACAGCAAGTTGATATTGATACATCCTCTTCTTTGTGGGAAAACCTACAATCCTAGCAGCGCCAAAGAGAAGTTTATGGGTCGGAGGCTTTCTCGGGTGTCCTGATCACATTGGAACACTCCCATGTACCATTCATAACTCTCTTGATTTCCAAACCTGTCAAAAACTTTGTCTAGGCTTACCCATCCATCTTCAATGTTTCTCAAACCCTGACTATTTGCTAGACCCAAAGCATCGAGAAACCTATAGCCGGGCATGGTGGCCGGTAGTATCGGCTTCCTCCTTGTAAATGGAAGCTCTGTGAAGCTGGTAACTTCTTCTAACGTTGGCACCAATCCATAGTCAGCAAATTTGAAAACCACTTTGGCCGGATCCCATAATTCTATTAGCAAGTTGGTAAGCACCATGTTGGCCCAGATGTTCAGTAAGGCAGTCAATGCTCCTAGGTGCGTCCTGATTTCATCCCCATTCTCTCGGTGGATGTTCTTCTACCATTTCTTTAGCTTGTGCGATGCTCCCATTACCATATTGATTTCGGGGATGTTCTGGTTGATTTCCATTTCTGAAGAGGGTAGGAAGAGGGGTTTGATAAGTATTTTCCTTGGATCTTTAGTGTCTCGTCATGATTAGTTTGTCTTTCCACAAAAGGCATGTCGTTGGGTGCAAGCCCCGTTGACATTAGGGAGGCTTTCCTAATTGGGTGTCGATGCCAGGGACCGAATCACCTAAGGTTTATGCAATATGACCTATGTTTGCTAGAGTAGAGTGTTTCCTAATTTTGATTTGGACTGAATACTGCGAGAAGTTATGTCAGTTGTCCTGACAAAGTCATTCTCCTAAACTAAAGAATTTTGAAAGAAGGTTCAGAGGGGTGTAAAAGATAATCCTCGCGTGCCATTATGTGTGATAATGTACAACCAAGACTCTATAGGAAAGAGTGTGATGACAGTATATATAAAGTAGTAATAGATAGTGGAATGTTAGTAAATATATTGAAGCAAGCAGATAAGTACATAATGAGCAAGTAAGGCAAGTAAGCACATAGTTACAAATTAAACATAGTTAAAGCAATATACAAAAATTTCTAAATTCCAAATCCAGTCTAAGTCTGCTAATTTCAGAACCTAAGTGTGAATTCCCGGTAGAGTCGCCGTGTTGTTGCACCCTATTTTGTACGAGTCAAAGCAAGATTCAACTAGTGGTTTCCCTATTGATGATAAAAGAGAGTTGCCACCTAATATTTAAAGGTATACTAGGGTACATGTTTTAGTCATTAAGATCATTATCCTATTGGTCTGCTATTCAGTGAAATTTGGGTAAGGGTTTTTATTCTTTTAAGGGGAAGGTGTTAGGCACCCCCTAGAATCTACCTAAGGTAGATACATAGGACTTAGACTAGGTTCGGGGAATTTAGATATCTATAACTTAGTGCTTAAAAGTATATGGCTTACCTTATGTTATGTCGTAAAACTTATCAATTCTGAAAGAGAAGTAACGTATATACTTTGAAAAGGTGTAAGTTTTATTTAAGAGAAAAAACTTTGAAATTTCTATGCAATTGAAAGAGTGTTTAAAAAAATGGGTTTATAATACTTACTTTACTAATAAAATAGGGTTAAGTTTAAGACACATGATTTTTGAAACAAAGTGGTTGTTTATGTAAAGTAAGAACTATTTGGGGAAGTGGGGTTTAGATATACCTTGAAAGTTGATTTCAAATTATATATTAAAATTTGAAGAAATTATTTGAAGGCCTTTGATTTTGCAGCAGCTTTTATTTTATTTTGTAGAAAAGCTCAACTTGAAAAGCTCTTTCCGATTTTGATTTTTTCTGGTTTTAGAAATAGAAGGCTGTCAACTTTTGCAAATCTGTCTTAGTTTCAAAAGCTTCATGAAAAATTATTAGTAATAGTTGAGAACTGACTAACAGAAATGATTAACAAATTTAAATTATTTACTACAAAGTCACAATGCTTATTTTATCGTTACCTACGTCTTTAGGGCTTGCCTAGGTTGTTAATATAAGTCAAAGAAATAAAGTAAGACATTCAATCAAATATCATCAATGTTATATACATATGAGAACATCAGTAAACTTAATAAAGCGATAGAGGAAAGGGAATGGACTCGTGGTTTGGGACTGGAAGAAATTGGGCCCAACAGACAATGAAGAGAAGAACAACAACTTCAAACGACATTCGAGATCAAACTAGAACTTGGGCCCGAGATCTCTAAAAACTCGGCATGCGCAATTTAAACACATGTACAAAAGAAAGAGAAAGTCTGTTACGCCCCAAAACCGAGGAGCGTGACCGGCGCTCAACCGAGTGAACCCAGCCGAGCAAGCCTATTAGATTTCCTTCTACCCAACTCATTCATGAAAAAATAGAATATATGTTTTCATTAATTGCAAAATAAAGCGGTCATGCCTGAAATTACCAATTTCTTGCCATAAGTTTAATCATTTTTAAAGTCTCAAATAGACAAGTAATACAACCACAACATAGCATAGTTTAACTCTCCCAGCACCAATACACAACCCACACTATGTCTACGGAGCCTCTATGGATAAATAAGAGTACAATGATACTGCCAGCAACAAGGCCCCGGCTATACCTCAAACAGGATACACAAAGTACAAAAGATACATGACCCCGGGATGAAATAGGGCTCACCGAGTCTGCTGAGAAGATGATGATGTACCACTAACTGCGATCAACACTGTCTGCTATGTAACCACCTGCATCCATTTAAAGATGTAGCACCCCCAGCAAAAGGGATGTTAGTACCGTCGAATAGTACTAGTGTGTAAAGCTAAAACACCATCTCAATAGAATGGACAATAATAGAAGTGGAAACAGTCATGAGTTCAATAAGATCTTCAAAACAATACTAAAACATCAAGTAAGGATCACATAAGTTCTCAAGTCAATTTCCATCTTATTAGGTTGGGTAATCTTTAGTGCCATATGCCACAATCCACAATACCACCGTGTTCTTACACGGAGTCCGATCTCGACCCGATCAGCTAGGTCATCTCATTTGAGACATCAACCATATCCATAATTTCAATTATCATTTTTAGCACAGTGCCACAATCTACAATACCACCGTGTTCTTACACGGAGTCCGATCTCGACCCGATCGGCTAGGTCATCTCATTTGAGACATCAACCATATCCATAATTTCAATTATTATTTACAACACAGTTACCACCATGTGTGCGGCATGGCGTCCAATCATGGCTCGATCGGCTAGTCCATCTCACTTGAGACATCAACCATAACCACAATTTCAATTATCTCACATCATAATGCTTTCATATTCTTTCGATTCATTGGCACTAGTAATCATGATTACAAAATAATTCTTGGCACTTGGTCATATTTCATAATTCCAGTCCCCATTTACACATTCAAATATCATTATCATACTAATTATTAACAACAATAAGGCTTCCCGTTCAAGACATTAATTTCACATAACACAGCAATTTGGGAATCTTAGGCACATAGAGGCTTTTCATATAATTTGGCATAACAACCTTTATTTCGATCTTGACATGAAGTCTTAACATTTCTAACACATATTCCACATTTTGAATGTATCCTCAAATGGCAAGATGACATGATAAAATATTTAGAATAAATATTGAACATATATCATTCGACATAATCACATTAGGAATAGCCAATTCAATAATGATCAAGGTCTTACTTCAATTACATGAACACCGTGGAATTCGATTCTAAGAAGAAGGGGGTTTAGCCATACATACCTTAATCGAGCTTCCTTAAACTCTAAAATGTTCCAGAATTCTTAGCAACTTCAATCTATTGTACAAATATAATAAATTGAACCAAAATTAGGAAGATGCTCATGGTTCTAGCTCATTTGAATATTTTATCAAACACTAGGTGTGCATTAAGGTTTCAAGGTCCTTTTATGGAGGATTCCATTAACCCACAACCCAATATTTACCATTTTTAGCTCAACAATCTTCCTACACCATTTGATAACACATGCATGTAAAATAAACAACTCTCATGCCCAAATATTATCTTGCTAATTACCCATTTCTAGACAAAATTCGAAATTGAGGGTTAGGGGTGTATAATCTTACCTCTAGGATGAAGACCTAGTGAGTTTCCTTTCTTAATCTTCCAAAGGTTGAGCAAGAATTGAAGAACAATTATTGAAGAACACCTTCTCACTCTAGGACACTCTCTCTCACTCTAAAAATATCATATTTTTGGCCAAAATGACTTAACCCCTTTCTATACCCAGCCTTGGGGTTATTTAATGAGTTCCTACGTGTGCGGCCGCGCATTGGCTGCGCTTT
The DNA here is from genome assembly GCF_000715075.1 of Nicotiana tabacum. Classification (NCBI taxonomy): domain Eukaryota; kingdom Viridiplantae; phylum Streptophyta; class Magnoliopsida; order Solanales; family Solanaceae; genus Nicotiana; species Nicotiana tabacum. The sequence goes on from NC_134081.1 coordinate 40,119,760, forward strand.
GGCTGTGCACCTGAGGCAGAAATGCTCAACTATGCGCGGCCGCACGTCTGGGCATGCATATGACACAAGTCCAGTAAAATGGCCATAAATCTCTGCAGAAATATCCAAATGGGTTTGATGCGTTGGAAACTAGACTCAAAGGGCTTTAATTTGATAGGTAGATCACTACATAAGTCATTATATTTAGGGAGTTCTATTCATTTGAAGTTGGGTCTTGTGCCAATTGAAATATCATTTCCACTTAATGTATCCAACTTGTTCCACACAAGTTCTTGCCATTCACAAAACTCCTTAGTATGTTCTAACACACCTTAAACATACATTATCAATTCAACATGATGTGGATTTATCCTATAGGTCTCCCTTAATACTCAAATACATTATTCCCAAATACAGTTGGCGCACTTTAAAATCTTAAATCATTAGAAAAAAAAATTACGGGACCTTACATTCTCCCCCACTTAAGATCATTCGTCGTCGAATGAGGAGTAGAGTCCGGCCCCAAACACTTAACATAACTCAACTCTTCTTTCAAACATTTCAATCCCCCAAATTTGACTAACTCCAAAATTTTCAGAAATTTTGGCAGAGTCTCCCTTGTAATTGGGCCTAACCGCCAGCCAGAGAATCACCAAAACCAGTCCTAACAATATATACATGAACCAATGATGTAACATATCATTAAAACAATGTCAACCGTGGCCTCACGAGCGGTATACTACCAAAAAGGAACACCTTTAACATAAGCTGTACAAATGATAAGTAATTCATAGGGAACAATTTCATAGAATGATTACATAGTTATTCAAACAAATAAGGGTACTTTTTCTTCATATCTTCCTTGGCTTCCCAAGTAGCCTCTTCAACCCGTTGCTTTCACCATAGCACTTTCACGAAGGCAATTTCTTTATTTCTTAACTTTCGGACTTGCCGATCAATAATAGAAACTGAAATATCTTCATAAGTCAATTCTTCATTAACCTCAATAGTCTCAACCCGAACAATGACTGTCGGGTCTCCAACTACTTTCTTCAACATAGACACATGAAACACCGGGTGCACTAATGACATTTCAGGCGGTAGCTTAAGCTTGTACGCCACCTCACCGATCCTCTGAATGATTTTGTACGGTCCGACATACCTCGCAATCAATTTCCCTTTCTTACCAAATCGCATTACACCTTTCATGGGGGAAACTTTCAAGAATACCCAATCATCTTCTTTGAACCCCAAATCCCTACGACGAACATCCGAATAGGACTTCTGACGACTCTGAGCAGTCTTCAACCGCTACTTAATCATTTTAACTTTTTCCATAGCATGATGTACGAGGTCTGGCCCTATCAACTCTGCTTCCCTAATTTCGAACCACCCAATGGGAGATCTACATCTCCTTCCATATAAAGCCTTTAACGGTGCCATTTGAATGCTAGCATGATAACTATTATTGTAGGCAAATTCTACGGTTGGTAAATAATCATCCCAACTACCTTTGAAGTCTAGAACATAAGCACGCAACATATCCTCAAGTGTCTCAATAGTCCGCTCTGCCTGCCCGTCAGTCTGCGGGTGAAAGGCTGTACTAAGATTCACCTGAGTACCAAGCCTTGCTGAAATTTCATACAAAAATTAGCAGTGAATTGTGCCCCCCGATCAGAAAGGATGGAAACTGGGGTGCCATGCAACCTGACTATTTCTTTGATCTACAACTGAGCATACTGCTCTGTTGTGTCTGTAGACTTAACAGACAAAAAGTGTGCTGACTTCATGAGTCTATCCACAATCATCTAAATCGAGTCAAACTTACGAGGAGTACGAGGTAATCCTACCACAAAATCCATATTAATCATTTCCCACTTCCACATTGGAATTTCTATGTTCTGTGCCAACCCACCGAGCCTTAGGTATTCGGCCTTCACTTGCTGACAATTCGAACAAATTTCCACAAAGTCTGCCACATTTCTCTTCATATTATTCCACCAATAGACTTCCTTAAGGTCATGATACATTTTCGTAGAACCTAAGTACACGGAATACCTAGAAGTGTGAACTTTAGTCATAATTCTTTCCCGGAGACCATCTACATTTGGAACACATAGTCACCCTTGGTACCTTAGTGTACCGTCAACCATGCCAAGAGAAAAGGCCATAGTCTTATGTTTATGAATCCCCTCTTTCAATTGCACCAATAATGGATCGTTGTATTGCTTCTCTTTGACTTTCACAACAAACGATGATTCAGCCCTATTTTGCACAATTACACTTCCTTCACTAGAGTCCGCAAGACAAACTCCCAAACTAGCCAATCGGTGAACTTCATTTGCCAATGGCCTTTTATATGCCTCCAAGTGAGCCAAACTACCCATGGATTTCCAGCTAAGAGCATCTGCCACAACATTGGCCTTTCCCGAATGATATAGAATACCAATGTCGTAGTCCTTGAGTAACTCAAACCATCTTCTTTGCCTCAGATTCAATTCCTTCTGCTTGAAAATATATTGAAGGCTCTTATGGTCCGTGAATATATCAACATGGACCCCATATAAATAATGAACCCAAATTTTTAATGCAGAAACCACCGCCGCAAGTTCTAAGTCAAGTGTTGGATAATTCTTTTCATGATTCTTGAGTTGCCTAGAGGCATAAATGATCATCTTGCCCCATTGCATTATTAGTGGAACATCTATATCAGATTTCTCTTTCATATGACCTCCTAGGAATTGAGTTCTACAAAAATTCCCTTGATACGGTTACAATCTTATTAGTACTTGCAACTTATTTTCCCAAATTTCTCAACAAAAGACATTACTGGGTCAGTTTTCTTATGGGACCATCTGTTTCAAATGAATAACATCTACTAGCTTGCGCGCACACCCTGATAACATCAACATGCATGGCATTGCCTCAATATGTGAAGTAACATCGTGCTCAGATCTTTCTTAGCCACCCTCTTTCCTCATTATAAGTCCTATAGGATTTTAAGCAACCACTCTACTTCCCTTGTGAACATTCTCACGATTCCTCTTTACTGCTAAACACTTCCCAAAACACATATCGACACCCTTCATATATACTCAATTAAAAAAATCATTGGCTCGAACATGCCCTTTTTTGAAACTTGAGATCCTCCTAAATTCTTCAACGACGATTTCTTGTTTTCCTTATAAGTGTAGGACTTAGTCCACCTGATTCCATCCTCGATAAGTAACTCACCTTATTCCCAGTATTGTAGTCACCAATAGTGTTTCCTAGTATTGCAACCTAAGAGCTATCATGTTAAACATGTTTGGTTCGTAACAAGTGTTCATCCTCTGTCAATCTGTTTCAAACATTTCCCCTTTGTTCTAGACAATATGTTGGTACTATATTTCCTTTGTGACTGGAGCATTCACTCCCATCCTATTTTGCCCTTAATTCATAGTTGACAACCTTATTGTGCCACACACTTGTTTGCCTCCCGTGAACTCGTAGTATCATTATGCCTGGTTTGTTGAGTTTATCGCACCACCACTTCATCACCGGTAGTCTCACTTTCCAAAGTAATATGGAGACATGAACTCCCTCTAAATCTTTTAGTTGGTATTCAGTGTCACTCAAGTCGGCTGCATTATAGTTGATCCTTTATATCTTCTATTAACACTTGTGCTCTAGGCGAGTCCACCATTCTGATACGAACTATTTTGATATAACAATGGCCATCTAAATTTATAGACTTTTCTTCCAATTCTTATTGCCTCATTCTTTCTGGTTAGTGAATATTCATGCGTTCTTCCATACGTTACGTGATCTTTTCCCTTAGTTGGGAATTCATCCTGCTCGCCTCTCGACACTTGTTGGGATATCCGTAAGAAAGTGAGTTCATCCGTGCATCACTTAACACTTCCTTGCTTTTAAGATTCTTAAGAGACTCTCCATCAAGTCCCGATGCACTCTTTGGTTATTATAACATCACATTTATCTCTCCCACTCGTTCTGTATTTATTAAAGCCTTGGAACTTTAGCTAAATCGCAAATCCATGATTAACTCATTCTAAGAACTCGCAAGCCTTTCACAATTGATCTATAGCACTTCCGTGGGTTCCATTGTCCTTGACTCTCTAACAAGTATAAAACCCTTTTGAAAACCCTACTCTTAGTTTCTAGTATCGTTGACCTTGTCATGTATATTGTGACGTACGAAGAATTTACATTTCTTAACCTTCCACATTATTTTAGTACTAGTGGTTTATCATTTGCATAACCTCTCAGAGAATCACGTTACCCCTTACCACTTTTCTATACTACACATGTCTTCAACAAAATATCAAACCATCATAGATACACGGCCCTACTCTCGTTTTATTGAACTTAAGTAGCCTCATCATGGTCCTTCCCTCCCCACTTGGAGTGAATGTTTCACATTTCGACACAAGTCTTGAATTTAGCAATTTGAGGGACATATGTTTCACATCTCTAGTCCTCCTATATATGATTGACTATTAAGGAGATTTAAGTCCCTATGGTATTAACCTCATGAGTCCTCTACTCTTATTCAGCCGCATAGGCTTGGGATCCAAATCCCTCGTGTCAATATCCTTTATGGAATGTAACTCCACTTTGCACATTCCTAGAATTTTTATAATATTCATAGTGCTAGAGTCTTCTCACTATGGGTTCACTTAACTCTCCTTTCATAACTTCTTGCCTCCCGTAAGAGACCTACACATTTATCATTACTCACCAGGAAATGCCTTTCATATATCAGGTGCCTATGTAACAAATTTACATCTTAGAATCATACACATGGTTCCCACACTATTCACATGTACTAGTTAAGCTTAGGTCTCATTTATCACGTCAATTCCTCTTTGGAGGTGGGTAATCACTTCTAGCACTCTTCTCATATAAAGTATGCTCATGGTACTATATACTTGTCTCATATGGCCATACCATTCATTCAACATGATATATGTGCCATCTGTTTAATATTCAGACCTTTACCCATTCGTCATGTCACATGACAACATTACTTGGAATAAACCAAAAGAGCATTTAAATTTACCTTGAACCTCAATGCACGAGTTAGAGGAAGAACAGTTCCACAATGAGTTTCATCGCACGATTCAGGATATCAAAGAAGGGTATTATTCCTAAATGTCCAAGTAGCATCCAACTCATAGATGTGGTCGACAACACACTGATAATAAGGACTCTACTAGACACGGCTCCGAGACATCCTAGGAAACTTAAAAACCTTAGGCTCTGTTGCCAAGTTTGTCACGCCCCAAAACCGAGGAGCGCGACCGGCGCTCAACCGAGTGAACCTGGCCGAGCAAGCCTATTAGAATTCCTTCTACCCAACTAATTCATGAATAAAGAGAATATATGTTTTCATTAATTGCAAAATAAAGCGGTCATGCCTGAAATTACCAATTTCTTGCCATAAGTTTCATCATTTTTAAAGTCTTAAATGGACAAAGTAATACAACCACAACATAGCATAGTTTAACTTTCCCAGCACCAATACACAACCCACACTATGTCTACAGAGCCTCTATGGATAAAGAAGAGTGCAATGATACTGCCGGCAACAAGGCCCGGCTATACCTCAAACAGGATACACAAAGTACAAAAGATACATGACCCCGGGATGAAATGGGGCTCACCGAGTCTGCTGAGAAGATGATGATGTACCACTAACTGTGATCAACACTGTCTGCTATGTAACCACCTGCATCCATTTAAAGATGCAGCGTCCCCGGCAAAAGGGACGTTAGTACCGTCGAATAGTACTAGTATGTAAAGCTAAAACACCATCTCAATAGAATTGACAATAATAGAAGTGGAAACAGTCATGAGTTCAATAAGAGCTTTAAAACAATACTAAAACATCAATTAAGGATCACATAAATTCTCAAGTCAATTTCCATCTTATTAGGTTGGGTAATCTTTAGTGCCATATGAAACAATCCACAATACCACCGTGTTCTTACACGGAGTCCGATCTTGATCCGATCGGCTAGGTCATATCATTTGAGACATCAACCATATCCACAATTTCAATTATCATTTCCAGCACAGTGCCACAATCCACAATACCATTGTGTTCTTACACGGAGTCCGATCTCGACCCGATCGGCTAGGTCATCTCATTTGAGACATCAACCATAACCACAATTTCAATTATCATTTCCAACACAGTTACTACCATGTGTGCATCATGGCGTCCGATCACGGCCCAATCGGCTAGGCCATCTCACTTGAAACATCAACCATAACCATAATTTTAATTATCTAACATCATAATTCTTTCATATTCTTTCGTTGCATTGGCACTAGTAATCACGATTACAAAATCATTCTTGGCACTTGGCCATATTTCATAATTCCAGTCCCCTTTTCCACATTCAAATATCATTATCATAATCATTATCAAAAACAACAAGGCTTACCGTTCAAGACATTAATTTCACATAACACAGCAATTTGGGAATCTTAGACACATAGAGGCTTTTCATACAATTTGGCATAACAACCTTTATTTCGATCTTGACATGAAGTCTTACATTTCTAACACATATTCCACATTTTGAATGTATCCTCAAATGGTAAGATGACATGATAAAACATTTAGAATAAATATTGAACATATATCCTTCGACACAACCACATTAGGAATAGCCAATTCAATAATGATCAAGGTCTTACTTCAATTACATGAACACCGTGGAATTCGATTCTAAGAAGAAGGGGGTTTAGCCATACATACCTCAATCGAGCTTCCTTAAACTCTAAAATATTCCGGAATTCGTAGCAACTTCAATCTCTTATAGAAATATAACAAATTGAACCAAAATTAGGAAGATGCTCATGGTTCTAGCTCATTTGAGCATTATATCAAACACTAGGTGTGCATTAAGGTTTCAAGGTCCTTTTATGAAGGATTACATCAACCCACAACCCAATCTTTACCATTTTTAGCTCAACAATCTTTCTACACCATTTGATAACACATGCATATAGAATAAACAACTCTCATGCCCAAAACGTATCTTGCTAATTACCCATTTCTAGACAAAATTCGAAATTGAGGGTTAGGGGTGTAGAATCTTACCTCGAGGATAAAGACCTAGTGAGTTTCTCTTCTTAATCTTCCAAAACTTGAGCAAGAATTAAAGAATACTTTCTCACTCTAGGACACTCTCTCTCACTCTAAAAATATCAAATTTTTGGCCAAAATGACTTAACCCCTTTCTATACCCGGCCTTGGGGTTATTTAATGAGTTCCTATGTGCGCGGCCGTGCATTGGCCGCACACCTGAGGGAGAAACTCTCAAATATGTGCGGCCGCGCATCTGGGCGCGCATATGACACAGGTCTAGTAAAATGGTCATAACTTTCTGTAGAAATATTCAAATGACAAACGGTTTGATGATTTGGAAACTATACTCAAAGGACTTTAATGTTATAGGTAGATCACCATATAATTCATTATATTGAGGGAGTTCAATTCATTTGAAATTGCGTCTTGTGCCAATTAAAATATCATTTCCACTTAATGTATTCAACTTGTTCCACATAAGTTCTTGCCATTCACAAAACTCCTTAATATGTTCCAACACACCTTAAACATACATTATCAATTCAACATGATGAGGCTCTATCCCATAGGTCTCCCTTAATACTCAAATACGTTATTCCAAAATACCGTTGGCGCACTTTAAAATCTTAAATCATTAGAAAACTTTTTTACGGGGCCTTACAAAGTCATTAGTGATGTGGCCCAATATACTATTTAGACATAAGTAACACCAATATAGGCCCAAGATAAACTGTAATGATCAACAGTGATAAAGAATGCAAGATTAATATGAAGTCACATATAGTAAAGCAATGTTTAGTGAAAACCTTTATTTCCTTTGAAAACTAAACCTAAAGAGTTTAGAAAATGTCAATACATTAAGGGCTTAGGATAAAATTCCATTCATGGTCTAGACATCCTTTGGATCCCTGGAACTTCAGAGTTCACAAAGGTCTCAGGGACTCCAATTAGTGATTGTGTCAGGGAGAGCATCGCAACCACAAAATAAATCTTGCTCCTAAATACCCTTAACCACTCACACTTACTCTTCCCTATAGGGTTAAATGCCAATGAGGCATTCACTGAAATTCCAACATAATAACAATAACTCAACGATATGTGCATTTTCACAACAACTATACAAATCATGAGTATAAGACAACCAATCACACCCTTGTAACCACAATCCATACGCTATAAGTATTTTCAACATGTTCAGGCAAGTTCAAAGAACCAATTACATGTGCACACAGAGGAAGGAACACCAGTAGATCATTTTAGAGATCCTAATAGCTGAGTCAGGTAACCTAAAGGGTAAAGAAGATACATAATTCAAATTGGGGTATTATCACTTCTAGCCCGCGCCAGAAAATATTTACATTCAGTAGCTGAAAAAGTGTATAAAATTTGTATAATTTTATATATAACATACAGAATATATATATATATATATATATTGGCTATTATTTTAAGAGATGCTATACAATGTCATTTTCCCATTCAAATTCATAGATGTCCTTGATCATAATACCTTAACAACCTTTGTTCAAATTAATCAAGGGGCCATCCATAGACTAAGTCTTAACCTCTATTAGAGACATGAGTTAACAGCTTCATTTGGGATCTTTTAAAGAGTAATAGCAGAGATACTTATGCAAGTTGACAGGTCAATCTTATCCTGAGCATGTGACATGATTGTTTTCCTTTAAAGCCGTAAATCTCATACTCATACTGACCTTATTAAATGTTAAGGCACACTGCTATACTCAGGCAGGACAGATAATATCAGTAGCTTTCCTTTAATTCTATAAGTGAACTACAACTGACTTATATAAACTTAGCAAGGTTCAATATTAATGGAGGTACACGCATGACGCATGAAGGACAAGTAGAGGTCTATTTTGAAATAAGGATGGGTGCAGAACCCTCAAGAGATGGTATTCAAATAAATACATGTGACATTCTAACCAGGGGTACAACATTACAAACAGGGTTAGGTTTCAAACATCATGGAATCAGCCTAACAATGTCATTATAGAAGTTAAAAACAATGAAAACTTTATACTATGTAGATCTTGTTTAGCTGTATAGGTTAAGGGCGATGATTTGATCATGATGAAGTTCTATTCAGCCTACCAACATAACAGTTAATGCTCAGTCATAGCAGATGCAATTTTAGTCCAATTCCTAGAGGATAACTTGAGTTAAGTGAGTATCAATTGGCAGGATATATACAAGAATAGTTGCAGAAGTTCATTAGAACTCAGTCTAATTACTTTAAGGCACTATTTTATACAAATGAGACTTACAGATGTGACCAACAACCATGAAAATTAGGATGAATTTTATAATAACGTCTCAAGAGATATTTAGAATCAACAGATACATATGTGAAGAAAGAAGACAACCCAAGCAACTAAACTAATATGCTTTAACTAAATGACAGGCTTGTAACTAACTTTAAGTGTTAATATCAGTTTCAGTTAAATTTATCAGGTATACAACCTCAAGTACAAAGCCACAAACTACACTAAAACAAAATCAATGTGGTAGGCATGAAGGCCATAGCAGAACATCTAGGAAGTCTAAAATTAGAACAAGTATGAAAAGTCACTAAGGCATCTCTAGCTAGTTATAAAAGCTTAATCATACAGATTGATCAATCCAGAATAATATTCATCAAGGTCACATAATAAACGATTGATACTAACTTGAGACACATAATACCAAAGCAAAACAGTCGATCATAAACAAATAATATCACATCATGAACAGGGATAATCAATCATAAACTAATAACAAACATCATAAACAGAGATAATCAATAGAAAAGTAACGGTGTAGTCATGGTTTCAACTAAAACAATCAAAAGAGAAGAGGTCAAAGTACACTGACCTTCCTTTGGGCAGCAAACCAAATGAATATTTTGTTTTAAGCCTTTTACGAACTCAAGAGCTCAAACAATCACTAGAACTTAGAATCGGAAAGGGAAGAGATAAGAGATTGATTAAAACCTAGACTTTTTGAAACTGTAAACTAAAGCTTGTATTATGTTATTTCTTTCCGTGTATTTCTTCTGTATTAGGTGAGAGCATTGAAAGCCCCAATTTATAGTATCCATTGAAGCCTTAGGCTTCAACCAATTTAAATTGGTAGTGGAAGGTGACGGAGGGGTGGTGATGTGAGCATAATTAGGTGAAAATCTAAGGGAACGGAGGAAAAATCAGCGAGAATATTTACCTGAGAGGGAGAAGTTGAGTGTTGAAGGTAAGAACCATCGGGTAAGAGCCTCAATGTCCAGAGGTCACTTCACTTGACCTCTGAACCAAAAATAATCACGACAGCACTGAGAAACGTTCATGCATGCCATAGATTTAATAAAACATAGAAGGATTCTAAATATTTGATATTGCATTATTTGGTCTAGGGTTTCAGATGCAAAGATTCAGTGAGAATCGTTGATATGAGAGACAAAAGAGATGATTTGAAGTCAAATCTCATGACCTTGCACGAATTTGTGTAATGTCTGTTGATTGATGGAGCTGGGCGACGAAAGAATAGAGAGTGAAAAGGGAAAGGGGGCGGTGATAAGGTTATGGGGGAACGATTAGGGTTTGGGTAGTGATTAGGTCGTCTCTGGGTTTAAACAGGTGGGGGTGATCTGGGCCGTTAGATCTTTAGATCAACAGCCCTGATAATTTAGGCTTTAACGCTTAAAATAACTAAATATGTGGACCGTTGGATCTTCGAGTTTTGATGGTTGAGATGAATTTAAAGATGTGTTTAAAATAAAGAACAAATAAGAGATAAAATGTGGGCCGTTGATCAAATGAAGCAATGGCGTAGATGGAATGTGCTTCTTGTGTGAGTGATAGAGACGGGTGATGTAGCAAAGTTTGATTGGCTGTGGGAGGGTGGCCTGGATCGCCAACGTGGAGTGGATGGGGTTGTTTGGACGGGATCTAATCCGTTTGGGCTTGGTATTTTGGCCTGAAAATAATTTAAAGAATAGCCATTTTGTATTTAATTAGGTATTTGCAACTGTAGCTTTTTTGGTTTTTAACCATTTTATAATTAGTTTAAATGAACTTAAATATTTTCAATAAAATGTAATAGAAATTATAATTATCAAATACACTAGTAATTACTGTAATTGATTAATTATTTATAAAAATACTTTATTATCCAAATTATGACATTAATTTCGAATTATTTAAATAGTAGGCTAATTAACTAAAAATTAAGGAATAACTTATTAAAGTAATTATTAAACCCATGTAATGTATATAAAGGTTTCTTTAATAGTCTCAAAATAGTAAGTATGATACATCTTAGAATTATGTAATACCAAATTATTAATTTCAACATTATTAATTACTAATTTTTATGAAAAATAGGTATTATTGATTAGAAAATATTTTCAACACATTTATTGCAAATCGTTAAGTATAAATAAATTAATTTTAATAGGGAGGGTAAAAATTGGTCTTCAACATATGTCTTGTTTGGTTGTGTGTTCTACTTGATTCTATATTTTACTCAATTGATTGACTACATGTGCACGATAAACCATTCCAGAGTTAATATTGAGGCTAATGGTACCTTATTTTGAGCATGATGAACTATTCTTGAGATTGTTGCCTGTCATGACCCCAAAATCGCACCAAAGGCCTTGATGGTGCCTAGCCCCCTCGCTAGGCAAGCTAACACTCAACCAACATTATAAGCTCCAATTATTAAGCCATTAACTGTCTCATGATATAAATAAAAATGCAGAAATGAAAGGCAGTTTAGTAATACAAGTGCAATTCAACAACAAGGTCCATATATGACCACAATTGTCTAACAAACTGCACAAAACTGGTCTACTACATCACGAGCATCTAAGAAGAGTAACTAGAGTCAACTGAATAAATACATCTGTCTAGAAAATATTATTGAAAAGAAAATAGATAAGTACGGAAGGGAACTCCATGTGCTACGAATCAGGTCAAGTACAACAACTCACCATGAAATCTCCAATATAGTGCTCCTACTCAACTCATAGTACCACTAATACCAGTCTCAGAACCTGTTCAAAATGTGCAGAATGCAGTATGAATATATAACCATAGTATCTAGTAAGTATCAAGTCTAGCCTCGAAGAAGTAGTAGCGAGGCTTCGACATCGACACTCACTATACTTCTTATAATTAGGTAAAGCATAAATAAAATACATAAATAAGCATGCTATCATCAAATGAATACGAAAAGCTCAAAGAACACAAGTTATACAGAATTTAGGCATGCTTAACAGATAAAGAGAGAAATTAAGATATCAACACCTAGATCCTCTTACCAAGATATGATTCATATCAACAACATTAATATCAAATCACTGCATAAGTCAAAATGTGTGCATATGCATGCTCAAGATCCAATATCAATGTATGTTAGAGCCAATGCATGAGTCTAAGTCGCCAATGCATGCCCCTGATCCAATACCAATATATATAAGAGCCAATGAATGAGTCTAAGCTTCCAATGCATGCCCTTAGTCAAATATCAATAACTCACAGCATGAATAAATATTCCTGGCACATTCCACGTTTCCAACAAGCACCAAAAGAATCATGGGTGCCAACGCTCATAGGGCCCAAGGTAACATGGGTAATCACCTGACTCCGGAAGGATGGATCCAAATCCAAGCGTTGATCATTTTATATCTAATGATCAGCAATCAATCCAGTGGTGCGCAACCCGTTCGAATAATAATAGCATCAATCAATCATTGCGGCGCGCAACATGTTTAAATCATAGTATCATCAATAATCGATAACCAACATCCACTCACATTGTACTTAGTGCCAAATTCCTCAACATATTCACAACATCCAACTCTCCAACTCGTGTATATATATATATATGAAAAGATGTAATAAAATGGCACTGACATGATAATAAGAATGCATATAAAAGCTCATATGGCTAAAAGATAGTTATGGCAAATCATGTAACTCAATTTATCACAATGGCTCAGTAATAAGTTTAGCATGTTCTAGCTTAATCATATTATTTATCATGAGTCAACCAGGCCATAGAAACTACCAAAATCATGGAGCAAATAAGACAAGTGTATGACGATGAATTTATAATGAAGCTCAACATGAAAAAATAATCCTTCATGTCAAATCAACTATTCATAACCTTAGGCATGCTCCTAAATCATGAATATAAATTATCACGTAGTCATATAATCAATTAAACATGTATAAGAACTTTACTTAATCCATCCAGGCACAATTCAAGTCGACAATACGGGATATGGTCAAGACATAGCTACGCATATACGCTCGTCACCTTGCATATATGTGGCTCCTAAATCATGAATCAAGTAGCAAATAAATCACCTATGGGGAGAATTCCATCTTACAAGGATAAACAAGAGACTTACCTCCACCCGACAAGCTTTAATAAAAAAAAAAAACAAATCACATTTTCGTACAAATACAATGCCAAACGACTTGAAATACAACTCAATACCATCAAACAAAGCCATAGGAATAATTCCAGACAATAAAGCTTCAATCTTTAATCCAATTTTTAAAAGTCAAACAAAGTTAACCCTTGTAAAGTTTCTCATCACAAACGTGATGAGAAACCGAACATCATTAAGTGAACGCGAGCTCTCCATTGCGAATGCAAAGACCTAGACCCTCCAGTCGGCTACTTCCTCTTCGCGAACACGCTCCCTGTCTCGCGAACGCAGAGTATCTCTTCCCGACGCTACGCGAACGTGACGTCCAGCTCACTAACATAATGCATGAAACCCCAACAACCAAAATTACTCGATGTGAACTCGACCCACTGACCGAGAACACGAAGCACACAGAATATCATAACATCAGCAACCTCAAAGTTGTTCAAAATGATCTGAAACCACCCTGAAACTCACCCGAACCTCTCGGGACCCCGTCCAACTATGCCAACAAGTCCATATACATAAACCAAAATTGTCTAAAGGCTCGAAGCACCATAAGTAATATTAAAATCAAGAATCAGAGACCAAATAATTGTCTTAACTTTCAATCATTCAGATTCCGCCGAACTCGTTTGATTCACATTTAGACATATTGGATCACAACAAAACTTTGCACACAAGTCTCAATCAACTAAATGAACCTATCTGAAGTCCCAGAATGCCAACCAAATCTTGATAACACCAAATTCAACTCCCGGTCAAACTTATGAACTCTCCAAACCTTCAAATTGCCAACTTTTGACAAATAGGGCCAAAATCTTCTAGGAGCCTCCAAATCTAAATCAGAACACATGTCCAAGTCCCTAATCACCATACGAACCTATTGAAATTATCAAATTTTGATTCCAAGGTCGTTTACTCAAAAGTCAAACCTTGGTCAACTCTTCCAACTTAAGAATTCTGAATTGAGAATTACTCTTCCAAATCAACTCCGAACTTCTCAAAAATCAAAACTAACCATACATGCAAGTCATAATGCATCAAATAAAGCTACTCAAAGTATCAAACCGCCAAACAAAATGCTGAAGCCCAAAACAACTAGTCGGGTCATTACATTCTCGCTTACTTAAACATATGTTCATCATTGAATATACCAAGAGTCGTTACAAAGCTACCAAATCACTGTATAACTCATCATACACATACCCAGGGATGGTATCATTCCACCTCAAACCATATGAGCCCACTAACATGGTTCGGACTAAAGATTTTTCATTCAACCTTAAATCCATAAGTCTTAAAACTAAATCTCATTATGAATTTCATATAAGATCTTATTCGTATATATATATATATATATATATATATATATATATATATATATATATACACACACACACACACACACACACACACACACACACACACAGTATCAAACCATAAGTATACTCCCAAAATGTAACCACACGACATACCGCATAACTCATATGCCTATAGCAATATCATTTAATCACAATAGTTGCTTGCTACCAAACCCAGAACTGATAATGTACCTCATAAAAAGTAAAACCTCGTTCCAACCCTTTGCAATGCTGCAATAAATAAAGAAATGTTTAGGAACTCCTAATCACCCATCAACATAACTAGTCATCGAGTTCTCTCGCTCGACAAGAACCATTGCCAAATTCCGAGCTTATAAGTGACATTCTTCTTTCAAACATTACTTATACAAATTCGATTGCACTGACTCCAGGTACAATAACCTCGTCTCACCTAGTACAAGCTGCTCGACCAACAGGTCACATCAAGTACCATCAAGAACCTCATACAACACGATCTGTATGCCAAACAACAACCATTCAAGTATGATCACTAATGTTAATGGAACACAAGTATGAGAATTATCCAGAAAGTGTAGCAAATATAACAACAAAAGCATCATCCCACAAGGAGAAGCACAACGCATGAAATAAGCTTAAGGAATCGTATCCATCATATCTCTGTTACACCAAGCAACCCGATCCACACAGATTCCCATGGCGGTGTGCCACCCGATCCACACATGATACTCATGGCGGCGTGCCACATGATCCACACATAATACCCATGGTGGCATGCCACCTGATCCACTAAAATCTCATAAATAACCATTGGGCCATAATTCTCATACTCTCAAACACATGTGTATCAACAACAAGCACGTAAAGTGCGCAAACATAACCATGGGGAGAGGGATATAATAATGTGCTACAAAAAAGCACATCTACGGTGCAATAAGCAATCAACATCTTAAGAGCCATCCCGCTCATGTATCACCACAAGGCTTAAACAGGGCCATAACATGCGTGTGAATAGCAGAATTGTCTCACAACTCATCATAGCATAAGAGAGTAACACATGAAAAAGATCAGGGCCTGAATAATATCCAATATGCCCGATGCGACACCCATAGAAGATGCTGCATTGAATAAGCAAATACAATCCAGTGTAGAACACACCTCCTCATTAGGCCTACCAATAGGCCTCCAAAACGATTCGGATCATTCCAAAATAGGTCAATAGCATTCCAACCATCCACAGTGACTATCCATAACACATACAATTAGTTTTCAAATCCTGAACACACTCCACAGTCCGCAAATAGAAATATAGTCTGCCTCTCAAAAATAGAATCTCCATACCTGAGCTCTAACTCCCCCACTTAGGTTACTGCCATGTCACGCATACATAATCACATCCTAAGAAATATTTTCGTGAATCTCATGCATCAAGTAGCAAACTGGGACACCAACGATTATTGGCATGCAATTTCTGTAGTACTAGTCAAGCATCTGCATAACAATACACAATGCATCTTCCACACAACACACTCTTCTCAGGATATACAGGAAAGTTCTAGCATACTCTTAAACATCTAAAACCTCTCATGTTGTCTAATACTCATGACTTCCTTTTTTAATACTTCATTGTAACCTTGCCTATTAAATCCTAATTCCACACAGCTCATTGTCTCCATCATGCTATTATGCGAAAATACGAGGATCCCATTATCAACTCTGAATCACGGATAGGATACGCACTCCATCGACCAGAAACCTTCCCTAAGCTCAATTCAGAGAAAAATTACAGCATTCAACAAGCTTCCCATACACATAGAAGACAACAACCTCAAGCCTTGGTCAAACCATCGTAAACTCATCGGAACCCAATTGCACATAAATCAACCAAGCCCTGTAGATTGCCATACCCAAGAAGTCTTGTAACAAAAGCACCTGCAAGGCTCTATCATATCGAAGAAACTGATCATTTCTATTACCATGCTGAACCAAATTGCTACTATGTCGACCGAACTCCTTCAGATTACTCATGAACCACCTCCAAGGCAACACTACCCATTCTTAGTACACTTTAGACCTCAATCAAAGACTCATTCCAAGTGATACTTACATTAAACCACGTCGTCATAAGACCTATAAGCCACTTTATTCCCCCTCATGCACCCATAGTAGCTCAAACAAACATACATTCTCCTTCTATGCATCTAAAGCTATTTCTTCCATCTCTCAAACACTACCTCGAAGAATCGATAATGATACAAATATTTTCCAAGTCTGTTTCACAATCCAACGCAAAATTTGAATACTTAATCACACACAAATCCAAAAATCCATAGATACCACATATCGAATCTTGAATCCATTAGAACCTTATCGAGAGTCACTCACTCAGCCCTACTCCTAAATAAATAGCAAACCATGCTGAATGATTAATGCTCCGCTAGTACAGGAATACTCCAATAAGAACAACAGAGCGAATCCTTTCCCTTGCACACTACCCCCATAGAAAAATATTGATCCCGAGCCCTTCCATAACCTCCATAATCCGCTAAGGTGAAATACAACAAGCATCCAGCAATTCCTTGCTCGATTAATCCTTGAAGTCCTCCTCCTTATGTCATGCCTAATGCACAAGCGTCCTTCAGTCCAGAATCTATAATAGCACATGGCTAGATGGCCTAATCACCGACGATAGACTACCCCACTTGGCTTTAAACCATAATCACATAACCCATGAACCCATAATGACTGCTCCTCTTTAACTCCCACGATCCCACATTGTTACTCGATTGAATTCCCATAAGCTGATGTTGTACTAAGCATAACATATCCCTAAATAATCGGCTCAAATGCACACTCAACCTTGTAACAGGCATAACATATTACTCACGCGATCCAATCATATATTGTAGAACATGACTTCCACTAGGTAGAAGGGAAAACTCGTCATCGGAACCTCATAAGAAATCATGCAACCCCCAATCTTCTCACAAGAGATAGCCTGCCTGCATGACCTCATAGCAATATCTTTCTATGACCTTGCCATGGATATAACCACTAAGTAATCAATCAACCTCCTGAGTTCACACTCATCCCAAGATATAGGAAGCTATTTCATTTCGTCAATGAACAACCGAAAGATCCATCAATATATCCAAAACTCAAGACCGTATAGTTCCCCAAGATGATAATAGAGCATTCACATTCCCTTTATAGCTTAAGAAAAGTCGTCTTGTCGAATTCAAACCCTCCAAAATGTAAGAAGTCATCACCAGAATAAAATACCCTTAATAGTCCATAATGACACAAATAACATCAAACTTCCTCAAAACCCGTGGCAACTCTACCACAAAACCCATAATGATACGCTCTCACTTCCACACCGGTATAACCATCTTTCGAAGTAAACCACTTGCTCTCTGATTCTCATTCCCGACCAGCTGATAATAAAACACAGTGAAACATGCCTAATAATATGTTTCTTCATCCTTCGCCACCTATGCCGCTGCAAAACATGATACATCTCTGAATCACTCAAGCGAATAGAATACCGCAAACTACGAGCCTCCTCAAGGACCAACTCTCTCAAACCATCAAGACTAGGAACACAATCTGACCCTGAAGTTGCAATACATCATTACCTCCGATTGATCACCTCCTAAGAACCAGCTCGCAACATCGTGTCCCTGAGGACAAGCAAATGGAAACTATCATACAGACGATCATTAATGTAATCAAACAAGGAAGACTACATAACCCCGCAAACACGAACTCCACTATGCTGAGAGATGTACAATCTCACAAATCCATAAACCACAGGTGGAACTTTCATAAGCCCAAATGCCTCTCCCTTGCTAGAGCAAATGCCGGACTCCAAATCATGAACTAGATAGTTCTCCTCACGGGGTTTAAATTGCCTCAAGATGTAGGAAACCACCCTACTATTCTGTACCAATAATGCATCAAGACCCACGCATGAATTATAACAATGCACTGAATACGGCCCTGAACCTGTGGGAAACACCAACACTGAGGCTGCTATAAATGGAAAACCTCTCCACAAGGCAGCTATAGTAGTATGCCATGAAACACGGGTCTAATCATCCCACACCACATCCACAATATCACCGCTGCTCGCTAGCATAAAATTAATATGGAATACTCCACCTCGCATATGAGTGAATATGAAGGAATTGAAGATATATGCTTCACATAGAATAAAGTCGCACGATAAGGAACCAAGAAAGGGAAGTTTCCTAAGGCCTATAACCTCTCGAATATAAGCACAGACATCTCCATAATAATCCACAAGACTCCAATAGGCCTAATCGTGATTTATAAAATCTATATGAACCTAGTGCTCTGATACCAACTTGTCACGACCCCAAAATCCCGCCAATGGTCGTGATAGAGACTAACCAACTTGCTAGGCAAGCCAACACTCAATCAACATTATAAGATCCAATTATTAAGCTATTAATTGTTTCGTGATATATAGATAGCAATGCGGAAATGAAAGGCAGTTTAGTAATACAAGTGCAATTCAACAACAAGGTCCATATATGACCACAATATCTAACAAATGTCCGGTCACTACATTAGAAGCATCTGATAAGAGTAAATAGAGTCAACTGAATAAAATACATTTGTCCAAAAAAATACATGAATAGAAAATAAATAAGTAGGGAAGGGAACTCCATGTGCTGCGAATCGGGTCAAGTATAGTAGCTCACCAAGACGTCTCCAATATAGTACTCCTGTCACAGCCCGTCCTTGGGAAGCGGGACTGGTGCTCAACCGAGTTACCACAGTCAAGCAAGCCTACTCAGTGACTACCATCCAACCTTGCCCATGAAAAGTTTGAGAATAAATTACAAGAGATAGACAGTGAGAGGATGAAAGAGTTCAACATCATATTTAATTATGTAAGGAGCTTCATTGATAATCTCCAAAAGGTTACAAGTCCATTGTTTAAAAGAGGAAATATGCCCGGCAACTACAATATTTTTAGTTTGTTTTCCAAATCAAAACACAACTCATATTATGCATATGGAACCTTTAAGTGTACATGAGTACAATATGGAAGTGTCGGTGACAAGGCCACGACTATACCTCAAAATATAATGTACAAGAATCAAAATGATACAAGGACCTGATATGGAGTAGGGCACACCAAATCAGCAAAGAAGAGGGTATGCTGCTATCAATGATCAGTGTCACTTGCTAAGGAACCACATACATCCATTAAAGATGTAGTGCCCCTGACAAAAGGGACGTTAGTATATATGAAATAGTGCTAGTATGTAAATCTAAATACCCTCTCGTGGAATGGAATCCCAACATAAAAGAAAGAAAACATGGAACCAGTAAGGAAATAATAATATCTTAAATACCAAGTTAAAATAATTTAAACTTTCAAGTAAGCATTACTATTATAGGTTGGGGGATCCTTAGAACCAACACACCACCATGCACATGGCATGGAGTCTGATATCTGCCCAATTGGGTAAGCCATCTTGCCCCAAACTATGAGGGTTGACATAGAATCACGATCCCACCATGTGCGCAACATGGTGTCTGATCTCCACCCGATAGGCTAGGCCGTCTCACCACAATGTTGTGTGGTTCGACATGGTCTCTGCTAGCTATCAACTCATCCCAATCAAGGGGAATAGTCTCAACCTAATATAAGGGGATTCACCCCTCAATAAACTCTTACACTGTCACGTGTAGTTTCGGGCTTGGGCATTTATAACCCATCCTTCTACGGTGACCTAATGATACTCCCAAAAACACTTTCTATATAAAAGAAATATATTTATCACATAGCCTTTCATAAAGTCTTTCATTTTATTAGCCCTCTTGGCCATACATGTAAATCTTCATCTTGGCACGATGCCATATTTCATATTTCACATTTTCATTCCTTTACTTTCAAGGATCATAATAATACATTAACATATAGAACATTTGGAAATCATTGATTTAATTACATTACTAATAAGAGCCTTAAACACATTGAATTTTATCCAAAAGGAGAGCATAAAGATTTGCAATGGAAACATGAGTTAAAATTCACAAGCATTTGATACATCAATTATTCTTGGAATAGTTTTCCCAAAGGAGAGTAATATAATAGTGAAAATTGGAACATGACTTGAGTACACAAGCACTTGGGTAAATTAACCATAGAAGCAATTTGGAAAAATAGAAATAGGAACTTAAACAAACCATGATGGGAGTTTACAAGGAATTTGAGGAATCCAATTCTACTGAGGGAGTTAAGCCAATATACCTTGATTAAGGTTTCTTTAGGATAACTACAACGTCCCAATACTCTTAGCTACTTCAATCTATAGAAACATAAATAAATTTAACCATAATTAGGAAGGTGTTCATAGATTTATCCTTCTTTGGTATTTTATCAAACGCTAAGTGTGCAAATTTAACTAAAAGGTTCTGTAATAGAATTCATTCACTCCACAACCAATTTCAATAAACAATTTACCCATGATAGTTCAATAACCTCCATATCACCTTCATCGGCACATGCATGCCCAACGATTCACCCCCAACTCAAGAACCACACCTCACATTCTTCTCATACACCCCCAATTTCGAAATGTAAGGGCTTATGGCTTCCAATCACCATCCCATAATTAACATCATAAAAATTCACGCTCATAAAATTCATTGTAGAACATTGTATGTGAGCTAGGGATAAAGTCTTACCTCTTTAGTAGAAGACCTAGTGAGTTTTCCCTATTGAATTCCCAAGACTTGATAAAGAACTTGAATGTTAGAAGTGTTAAAACTTCTCCTTCTCTCTCTAGCTTTCTCCCCTCTCTCCTAAAATGTCAGATTCTCCCTTCAAAATGACCCCCATCAGTCTTTTTATTAAAACAGGCTCGAGTAAAGTTTTTGAAAAATTAACCATTCAAATCGTGTCTACGATCGCGGATAGGACCACAGAATAGGTATGCAGTCCACGAAATGGACTGTGAATTGGTCCTCGAAATCTAGGTTGGGCCTGTTCAAGTCGTCGATGGATCCGTGGTTAGCATGGTCGCAAAATAATTCTGCGGTCGCACATTGGACCGCAAAATAACCCTAAAAATTGAGTTGCTCCTGACTCATTCTGCAATGATTCTACGGTCAGCAAAACAGATTCGTGGTTGCATAATGGACCACAACATCGCAAATTTTCTGCAAATTTCTACCAACTCCACAATGCATTGCATAGTCCAAAAAGTCCGTACTACAACCTTCCAAACACATTAGCCTACTTTGGTACCATAAAACCTTAAATCCTTGGCATACTTTTACGGGGCCATACATTGTCCCCAGCTTAGGATCATTCATTCTCGAATGAGGGTTAGAGTCATCCATAGACACCAAATATGACTTAACTTTTTACTCACACAATAAGAGTTCCAAATTTGGCTAACTCCCCAAATTTTCAAATATGTTGGTAGAGTTTCCTCTGTATTTGGTCCTATCCACCAGTCAGAGAACCCCAAAAACCAATCCTAACAACGTGTTCATAACACAACAATGCGCCGTAGACATGAAAAATAATTCCACTATAACATTATAAGCATTGCATTGCCATGAAGAGGCATTTTAGCATAAACTATACAAGTTGAACATAACTCATAGAAAGTGTACTTCTAATATTCTTTAAAACATAACCATTTGGTTACACAAACAAATGAGGGTATTTCCTCTTCATTTCTTCTTCGGCCTCCCAGGTCGCCTCTTCAACTTGTTGGTTTCGCCATAGCACTTTGACGGAGGCAATCTCTTTATTCCTCAATATTCGAACTTGTCTATCAAGTATGGAAACCAGAATCTCCTCATAAGTCAATTCTTCATTAACTTCAATAGCCTCAACCCAGACGATGAGCATCGGATCTCCAATCACTTTCTTCAACATTGATACATGAAATACCGGGTGCACTAAGGACATCTCTGGAGGTAACTCAAGCCTATAAGCCACTTGACCAACCCTCTACAATATTTTGTACAGTCTGATATACCTTGGACTCAACATCCCTTTCTTCTCAAATCGCACTATGCCCTTCATGGGGAAAATTTTTTAAGAATACCCAATCATCCTCTTTGAACTCCAAATCTCTGCGACGCACATCAGAATAGGACTTCTGGTGACTCTAAGTAGTTTTCGACCATTCCTTAACGATCTTAACCTACAACTCCTACCATATATATCTTTGAACGGTGCCATCTGAATGCTAGCATGATAACTGTTGTTGTCGGCAAATTCTATGAGTGGAAATTGATAATCCCAGCTACCCTTGAAGTCAAGAACACAAGCACGCAACATATCTTCTAGTGTATGTATAGTCTGCTCTGCTTGCCCGTCGTTCTATGGATGGAAAGCTATACTAAGATTCACCTGAGTACCCAAACCTTGTTGTAATTTTTGCCAAAATTTAGCGGTGAACTACGCCCCTTGATTTGAGATGATGGAAACTGGAGTTCCATTTAATCTGACTATTTCCTTGATATACAACTGAGCATATTGTTCTGTTGTGTCGGTGGTCTTAACAGGTAAGAAATGTGCTAATTTCATGAGTTGATCTACAATCACCCAAATCGAATCAAACTTATGAGGCATGCAAGGTAGACCTACTACAAAGTCCATATTGATCATCTCCCACTTCCACATTGGAATTTCTATATTTTGTGCCAAACCACTAGGCTTCTAGTATTCAGCCTTCACTTGCTGACAGTTTGGGGATCTAGCCACAAAGTCCGCTACATCCTTCTTCATGTCATTCCACTATTAGACTTCTCTAAGATCCTGGTACATTTTCGTGGAGCTGGGTGCACATAATACTTGGAACTGTGAGCCTCGATCATGATTCTTTCTCGGAGACCATCTACATTTTGAGAACACAATCGCCCTTGGTACCTTAGCGTACCATAATTAGTGCCAAAAGAAAAAAGGCATGGTTTTATTTTTATGAATTCCCTCCTTCAATAAGCCACTACGAATGATGACTGGGCCCTATTTTGCACAATTACCCCACCTTCGCTAGAGTTCGCAAGCCGAACTCCCAAAATAGGCAACCGTTGAAATTTCTTGGCCAACGACCTTTGGTATGCCTCCAAGTGAGCCTAACTACCCATGGATTTTCGTCTAAGAGCATCCGGCACAACATTGGCTTTTCCCTGATAATAGACAATGTTGAGGTCATAGTCCTTGAGTAATTCAAGCCATATCCTTTGCCTTAGATTCAACACCTTCTGCTTGAAGATATACTGAAGACTCTTATGGTCCGTAAATATGTCCACATGGACCCCATACAAATAGTGATGCCAAATATACAATGCAAACAGCACTGCCACAAGTTGTAAGTCATGTGTTGGATAATTCTTCTCATGGTTCTTGAGTTGCTTGGAAGCATATGCGATGACCTTGCGATGTTGCATTAATACACACCCAAGCCCAACCCTTGAAGCATCATAATACATAACAAACCCATTTGTATCCTTCGGTAAGTTCAACACTGATGTCGTGGTCAACCTTGACTTCAACTCTTGAAAACTTCTTTCACAAGCATCTTGCCACTGGAATTTGGCTACCTTTTATGTCAATTTGGTCAACGTAGAGGCAAGAGAAGAAAACTCTTCCACAAACCTTCTTTAGTACCCAGCTAAGCCCAAGAAACTTCGAATCTCTGTCAGAGTTGTAGGTCTAGGCCAATTCTTCACAGCTGCAACATTCTGAGGATCAACCTTGATTCCCTCACTGGAGACAACATGTCCCAAGAAAGTGACAAACTAGAGCCAAAATTCATATTTTGAAAACTTTGCATACAACTTGTGTTGATACAAAGTTAGCAAAACTGCCCTGAGATGATCGGTGTGGTCCTCTCGACTTTTTGAATACACAAGAATGTCTTCAATAAACTTTATCACAGAAGAGTCGAGAAAATACTTGAATACTTGATTCAGAAGGTCCACGAAAGCTGCTGGGCATTTGTCAGCCCAAAGACATCACTAGAAATTCAAAGTGCCCATACCGAGTCTAAGCCAACCAAATCGTGCCACATCACCCGTCTCACTCACTCACAAAACAAACATACTCAGTCCTAACTGTCGATCCATACCATCAACATGCCACGTTTATTCTTGATTTTCTCATTATTTTTAAACCCCTATCAGATTTTATCTCAACCGTTGGATTACAAGTATCCAACAACTACCATTTTTCTTCATTAAACCTTTTCCCTAATTTTAATTCTCCAAATAATCAAAGTTGTTGATCAAAAGATCCAACAACTCCCATTCCATCTCTCACCCTTAACCCTAGAGACCGACCCCAATACCCACTAACCCTAATTCATTTCCCCCATTACTAGCTGCCCATTTTCCCCTTTTTCTCTCTACTCTCTCTTCTGCCATAATCCTATCAATCTAAAAACGTGCACAAATTTGTGAAAGGTCATCTCAATCAAAATTTGAAATGCCTATATGTACCTATAATCTGCGAATCCTATTATTTATTTTCCATTTCTGTCGATGGAATTCAAAAAGCCTAAATCAAACCCTAGACCCAAAATGTGTTACTAAATTATCGTGTTTCTTCCTTCGTGTTTTCAAATCCATGGCATGCATGGTTGTTTTTCTTCATCACAATCATCATTATTCGTGTCCAAAGGTCAAATGCAGTGACCTTTGCACATTGGGGTTTTGTCCGATGGGTTCTCGCCTTTAACAGCCACTCCTCACTCTGGTAAAATATTTCAATGATTTTCCCCTCTGCCTTCTTTGATTTTCACTCGCTTTGTTTTCATCATCTGATAGTCGTCACTCTCCAGTCTCTACTACTACTATGTGAATTTGTCGGAACCCTAATACTTGAAAGCCACTATAAATACGGCCTTAAATTCTATCACCTAAAAAGATATCAATACACAATTTAACACAAATATACAGTAGCATCCAGAATCACCTCACAATCGAAACTTAGGTTTTAATTGATTTCTCATTCTCTTCCTCTCTTTTTTGGTTCTAAGTTTTATTCACTGGTTGAAGTTTGAGCTTTGGTTCCCAAATGGCTAAACATAATCTTTGTTTGATTTGCTGCTCAAAGGAAGATTAATGTATATCGACCCTCCCTCTCTTTAATTGTTTAAGTTGAGATCATGTCTGCTATGTTATTCTCCATTGATTACCTTTGTCTATGATATATGCTATTGGTTTGTAATTGATGATTATGCCTTGATATTATATGTTACCTTCACTGTGAGAATCAACTATCTCTTTAATAATTTGAAGTTACATCAATGCTAATCGACTATCTTTGTGAACTTAATGAATGTTTCTCCAAGTTGAATGATCTATGTGTTGTTGATTTTCTGTAGTTAATTAATAGACCTTAATGATTCTATGTGCATGTTCTGAACTTAACCTTTCTTATGTCTTGCTAAGCTCTTCATACATGTTTCACCAGTCTCACATTGATTAAAACTACTACCTGTTGATCTATGTCATGAACTAGAATTATTTATTTTGATAAAGCTAGGACTATGGTAATTGTTAACACTTAAAGGTCCAATATAGTCCTGCCATTGTAGTTAAATGCATCAGCTTAGAGTTGCCTGCTCTCTTCAAATGTGTTCTATGATTTTATAACTCCTTAAAACATCATTGTGGAGCTCTTCTATTTACCTTCATGTTTGTGTGGCTACACTTGTGAGTTCCATCGTATAAATATGTCCTGAAGTGATTGACCTACGTTCTAATAATTTTCTGTAGTTAATTTTATATGTATTCTGTCAACTATTATTAACCTAGATTAAGCTATGCCCTTGATTGTCCTTAAGAATTTGGCTAGAAGTTGTATCTGTTGTATTTGTGCATTATCTCTTGTATTGGCTATGCTGAACTGAACTTCATCATGTCTAGACTATCACACTCAATCTGTTTACCTGGACCGATTATCCTGTTACTAGAACCATGCCTACTTAACATATTGAAACAGTCATTGTTCCAAAACTTTTATAATGAACCTGCTAATCTAATTCTATGTCACATGATCCTCTATTATGCTCTATAGTCTTGCAACCCTTTAAGAACATCTCTTGTATGTGTCTGGGTATCCTCTCTTAAGTTTTTGCACTCAATTTATTTTAACAAATTGCCTTCTTGTCTTTTATGTGAAGGATACTTATGCGTGGGCTCTCATACTTCTCTTTTAGAACTGTATTATCTCATAAAGAAGAATGTGAACCTTGTTAACAACATAGGATTTGGAACATGAATTAACTGTGATCCCCAAAGAACTTAAAAGAAACTCACTTGTGTTTGTCTGCCTTATTTGAATACTATACTGTGTTTACATGAATGTCTTGACTCTTAATAAGCTTATGTGTGAACCTATGATAAATTTGAATATAGTCTGATAGCTATTAAAGTATTATGAATTCAACTAAGAACTCCTGTGAACTTGAACTTGTCAGTAGGATCAATAACGTTGGTGTATATATCTTCTCTACCCTTTGAATCATCTAATTTAGTATTTGGACTTCTAAACTAGTTTACTGGTGTTTGCCTCTCTTTATTTATATATGTGATTGGTTCTTTTGGACATTCTTATGCATATTGAAAGTGTTGATAGTGATCTACACTGTTCGTTTGGATTGTGACCTCAATAATAAAATTTGATATAATGGTGTTCTATATAACTTCTATGAAAATTATGGATAGTTGAATCTGTGTGTTTACTGTTAGTTGCCATAATGAATGCCTCATTAGCAACTAAACCTATAGGTAAGAGTGGGTGTGAGTGGTTAAGGATATTTAGGAGTAGGATATTATTTGTGGTTGAGATGCCTTCCCTGACACAAGCACTGCTCGGGGTCCCCGAGACCCTTGTGAACTCTGAAGTGCCAGGGTTCCAAAGGGTGTCTTGTCCATGAATGGGATTTTGTCCTAAGCTCTTAATCATTGACATTTATTAATCCCTTTAGGATTTATGCTAAATGAAATAAAAGACTTCACTGTGATCATCATTTTGTCTACTCTATTGGACCTTACCTTGTCTTCATTGCATCGTTAATTACAGTATTTATTGCAGTATTATTGGGCCTCATGTTGGCTCTGTTATACTCTTAGTCATATTTGAATGTTATATTTTATTGGGCCTCATCACTAATGTCTCCCTTTTCTTTTGCATATGTGGTTGAACTGGGCCTGCTGAGTTCTCAAGAACTCAGACCCAAGTTCCAGCATAGAGCCTGAGCCGCTAAAGCCTGCTGGTGTTGTTCGATATCTGCTGGGTCTGGCATTTCTTTTAGGCCCAAAACTCTGAGTCCAGCCTCCTTCCTCTTTATCACTTTAAATAAATCTGTTGTTTGTTTATACATATGTATGACACTAACATATTGTTTAAATGCCTTCCTTAATCTTTTTAGGAACCTAGGCAAGCCAAAGATCCATAGGTAATAAAAGAATAATTGTCGCATTATCTTAGTTATAAAATTTCAACCTTTGATAATTTCTTTTCACTCTATAAGATTTCATTTTTATTTCATGCTAACCATTTCTTTGAAGCTCAGAAAATATTCAAAAAGCAAGCGACTCTTCCTCTAAGAGCCAGAATTAAAAGAGAGATTTCAAAGCCAGATTTTCTATTAACAAAAATAAAACATGGTCGCAATCAAGGACTACTTCGACGAGCTTTCTTCTAAACATGGGTACGAAATTTTGAAACCAATCTTTGAGGTATACATTAGACCCCATTTTTAATAACATTTACTCTACTAGAGTTGTACAAATATTATTTCAAAGATAAAGTATTCAAAATATAGCCACATTTTACAAAGCTTGCAAATACAAACACTATAGATATATTTCCACAATCTTTTCAATCATGCAGATGCAAACATTTTCAAGGGCTTTAACAAATTAAATGTATACCCTCTTTTCAAAAAAGTACATATATTATTTTCTTTCGAATAATTGACTTTAAATAGAGTAAGCCACAAACCTTTCAGGCACCAACTAAGTAGAATATAGACATTTAATTCCCTAAACCTAGTCTAAGTCCTATGGAGCTACCTCAGGTAGATTTTAGGGGGTGCGTAACACATTCCCCTTAGAAAAACAAGAACCCTTACCCGAATCTCACCAGTTAGCAGACTAATAGGATAATAATCTAATAACTAAATAGGTACCCTAATATACCTTTAAATATTAGGTGGTGAATCTATTTCATCAACAACAGGGAAACCATTAGTTGAATCTTATTTTGACTCGTGCAAAATAGTGTGCAACACCAACAACAAGTTCGACATGTAGACAATATATTCATAATAACAACATCATAGACAATTCATTTTCCAAGATTTCCAACCATTTAAAGTTCATGGGAACAACTCTTCCAAAGCAGTCCATTAAGAACAATAACATCTCAAACTATTTCAAGTATCCCTTTGTAGTATATTGCTCAAATAATGCAACCAATATACAAATAACTTCAAGAACTAGTAGTAGAGTATTTTACATACCTAACCCAGTAGCAACCACTTGAAATTTCAGCCAAACACAACTCACAACAATCATCAATCAACACAACCTCAAAGAGGTGTTATTCTTCACTAGAACTAACCTTTGATGGAAAAAATTAGATGTAACCACTTGGATTCACCTTCAAACCCTAGTGGAACTGTTAGGGAACCTTGTGAGAGAGTGGGGGTAAAGTATGGTCGAAATATTACCAAATATCATCCCCAAAACATAATTAAAAGACTCTTAACTTGACCACAGCCCAAGTGGGTCCCCAAAAGGTGTTGCCTACGCAATCTCGTGAAAATGCAAATATATCTCTACTCTGATATATTATTAATAAACAGCTTAATGAGTTAGATACTAGACTCGTAGATCTTTAATTTTATGGGTGGATCACCCCATAATTAAAAATACATTGGGAGAAAAGCTCAATCACATTAAACCCATATTTCTGTAAAAATATGAACGTAACTTGCATAATATTTGCCGACTTTTATTTTACAACTTGCTTGACTTCAAAACATAACACACGAATAATATATGATTTAAATACCTTAAACACGACCTCCTTAGAATATTAAGTACTCCTAGTTTTACCCTAAAAGTACGGGTTATAACATATTTGATTCATTTAGCCTCCAACCCTCACGATACTTCCTTAACACCTATTTTAATCCATCATTATCTTCGTAAAGGTCCTTAAACTCTCCATCTCATGTTGATTCGATTAAGACGTGTTCTAACATGAAAGTACGGAGTGTAAAATCCTTCCCTCCTTAGGAATATTCGTCCTCGAATGTTAACTCTTAGAGGCTTGTGAAAATTCGCCAGAGTCTACTCTGTAAACAGGACTAGCCCATACCTGTCAAGCAGCTAGAAACATACCATATGCCACACAGTCCATAAACATTAAACAATATCTCTTTGGCCTCACATAGACATCAGTTTCAAAGAAAATACCATAAACTATAACTTACCTTGTGTCCAAACAATATGCTTCTGAAAATGATGTGACGCTTCAATTCTAAATAAAATTTAATCATAGAATGAGTGTTAATCAAAATCACATAACATGGGATAAGAAAACATATGATAGAGCTTCAGACGCTAAGAATCTTCTGTCAGAAACAACTAAGGGTACTTAGAATTCATTTCTTCCTCAGCTTCCCACATCTTTCCTAAGACGTTCTTATTACTTCATGACACTTACGGAGGTCACTTTCTTGGTTCCCAGCTTGAGGACCTACCGATCAAGAATAGCAACTAGAACCTCTTTGTACAATAGGTTCTCTGCAATCTGAACAGCATATGCTTCTCCAGCATAGATTCCTAAACAACAATGTAGACGAACTCTAACTTTGACGGTAACTTTAGTTCATGGGCTACTTATTCTCTATGGCCTAATAAGCTATGGATAAGCTTGCCTTTCTTGTCGAATCTCATAATGCCTTTCGTAGGCAAAACATTCACGAATTCCCAATCATGAACGTGGAATGCTAAGTCTTGTTGTCACACATCTGAAAAGGAGTTTGACAACTCTGGGCTATTAATAATCGAACTTGAATGAGATTTATTTTATCTAAAGCTTATTCAAACTAATTGGGTCTAGGTAACTCTGATTTGCCTATCTCTAGGGGATGTGAATTTGGCCTCATAAAGAGCCATGATAATGCTACAATGATAGCTCTTCTAAAGTCTAGCATGCACACTCATAATGCATCCACGAGTGCCTTAATCGTGCGCTCCGCCTAGCTATCTGTTTCTAGACGAAAAGTCGTACTAAGATTTACTTGCATCCCCAAACCCTTCAGCAAGGACCTCCAGAATTTAGCAGTAAACTGGGCCCCTCTATCAGGTATAATAGCCTTTGGAAAACCATGTAGTTATACTATTTCATTAATGCATAACTTGCCTAATTCTCGTCTGTATAAGTAGTTCTAACTAGCAAGAAGTGGGCAGACTTCATGAGTCTATCAACAATCACCCATATAGAGTCGAACTTACGATATGAACGAGGTGAACCTATAGTGAAATCCACATAAGTCATCTCCTACTACCACTTCGGAATCCATATGTTCTGAACTAACCTATCGGGCTTCTGGTGCTCTATCTTCACATACTGATATGAACTCGACAATATCCTTTTTATATCATTCCGCCAATAGATTTCTTTAAGTTTATGATACATCTTAGTCGACCGTGGATGAATAAATAAACAATGTACCCCTACCCTAATATGGTATCGAAATCACACAATATCTGGAACACATAATTGGCCTCGATACCTCAGGACTCTATCTTTTGTTACCTCGAAGTCTATAATTTTATTCCACTGGACCTTCTCCTTGAACTGCAAATCATAGGACCTTTATACTATCGTTCTTCCACCTCTGCTGTTATAGATGATACTACTATATTTTGAATCAAGATATTGTCATCGTCTAAGTCTAAAAATAAAACCCTACAAACTAGTTAATTGATATAACATCCAACCAACCATCTTCTCTCGACCCCCAAGTAAGCCAAATTGTCTATGGATCCATGATTGTGGTCGTCGGCTTCAACATTAGCCTTTTCTAAGTGATATAAGATATCAATGTCACAATCCTTTAGTAACTCCAGCCATCGCCTCTGTCTCGAGTTCTACCCCTTCTGCTTGAACATATACTGGGGCTCTTATGATCCGTAAAGATGTCAACGTGAATAATGTATAATTAATACTACCAAAGTGCGGGTTAACTATAAGTCATGTGTCAGATAGTTTCCCCTCATACTTTCTCACTGCAATTAATCATAAGAAATTGCCTTCCCTTGCTCATCGTGGCACTCACAACATGGATACACTAACATATGTTAGTTCACATACATCTTGGAGCTTCCTATATACATAATTTAAATATTACTCTTGATTATTATTCTCCGTTCAATGGACATGATAGGTGATGAGTTACTAACTTACTCCCTTACTGAACATGTACCAAATTCTATAGATCTTGATGTTACAGGACAATCTTTATATAATATCGAATTTAGATCTCTATGCTTAGACCAAATTCTTCCCCCTTATCTCTTGGCTAAAGTCTTATGTCAATTGCACTTAGAAAAGATTCTCTTGTTCATATCAAACTGTGAGCTAATTACATCAAATACTCCGTAGAACTTTAGGCGATTTTGAACTCTCTATAATAATTGCTTTTCACCTCACCTTTACTATAATAATATTACTTCTTAACACAACTTTTAAATACCTCCCTCGTATTCTAGGCTCAATGCTCTCCTTTAGAATTTTTCAAAGCTTATATTCAATTTCACCTACCATTGCTTCTGTCTGAAATACTCCTTGAGAGTCGGGATCGTGCACTTGCAGGACTGGAACTTTGTATGTTTAGACCCAATGTGTAATTTTGTATGATCTAACTAATCGTCTAATTTATCTCACCTAGCCATAACTAGGCCCTCCATAAGCTAATTACTGATTGATCAATCAATTTATATTCATATCTCAATTCTAAGTAACTCTTCTTGAGGCTATGTCTTTGCCTTAATTTACCTCACCCTAGCTTTCTGAATATCAAATGTCCGGTTATGTTTCCCATCAATTGGCACCTCTAGTTAGGAAGTCAGTAGTGTCTCTTCTCCGCTATCCATTTGTACTTACACATTATTCTAGTATCGTTATAGCATCTATAGACTCTTAGTAAATACAATCTCATTCGTTTCAAACCTCTTGTCGTAATCCTTCTTACAACTCTATCACTAAGTGAACCACATGATTCTACTTCGATACTTTATCGTACCATCTTCCCCCTTGTGAGAGTAAATTAAATCCTTATGCTCTTGAATTGTGCTCTTGTAGAGGTCAAATCGTTACCTTTTCACCTTTTGCAATTCTTTGCACTTTGGGTGGCTTATAACTCGCCTTGCGGCAATCTTTCCCTATTAAAGTAACTGGATCACTTATGTGCATGTAGTGTTGTATACTCATAACTGGCATGCTCGACCTTGATGAGTTTAACTTTTCTCATGACGCTTGTCTCAGAGAGAGCTTTTTCTACTAACCCTCAAAGGTTGTTTCAATGTCATTCACCCTCTTACCACCTAATCATTCACTTTGTAAATGTCGCAATGCAAACTATTATAGAAAATCCTTCGAGTTTCTAACCTGCATCTCATTATCTTAGGTTACTACCCAATATTGGTATTTCCTAATCCAGGGACTAGATTGGTCTTTGATAACACTTATTGAAGTCGACAACTCACTTCTTGTGATTACGACTTATACCTCTTTATAACTAAAGCTTCCCTTCTCTTGCTTTCTCTTCTTCTTGATACGAACCTTGTCGTACTACCATACTTCAGCTTATAATCGTTAACCATTTCTCCTATCTACTCATAACATTTCACTTATCCTTCTATCTATTCCTTACTAATTTATCATCCTCTGGAGGACCGAAGCAAGACATTCTTTCGCTTATAGCTTCCCCCGCTTAATTCGGCGTTATTCTTCGATCGCTTAATATCCCTTCTTCACTGGAAGCGGGAATTACACTGAAGTGAATACTTATCCCATATAAAAGAATTCAATTACCTAATCTCTGAAACTTCTAATCACTCGAGAAGTAATACCTGACTATACAATTCAGGAGTACACCACCCATGTGCCTCATAAAAAGCAACTATCAACATGTTTAGAACACCATTCAATAATATAGTTTAATTCTAAAAAAATATGTCCATTACCAAGGATTACTCTACCCTCACTGGAGACTGAAATGTCCACTCCTTTCCAAGGCTA
This sequence comes from Nicotiana tabacum, assembly GCF_000715075.1. Taxonomy (NCBI): domain Eukaryota; kingdom Viridiplantae; phylum Streptophyta; class Magnoliopsida; order Solanales; family Solanaceae; genus Nicotiana; species Nicotiana tabacum. The sequence goes on from NC_134081.1 coordinate 40,153,953, forward strand.
CATCTGTTGATGCCTATAAGTCATAAGCCTAGTGGGTGCTAGTAACTATACCTTTATCATTGCTGAAAACAGAATCGTAACGCTTGTTTCCCTCTGTCTGAACTCCAACTACTGATAATGTTCTCTACTTGGGTACCTCATACCTCATTTACCTAACATCTTTTACTTTTTGGAACTCGTATCTACCTTATAATGCTCTCATAGATTTTTACTATATGGGTGGATAGATATTTATGTCTTAGAGCTCCTTATCAAGAAGCTTACACATCTTAGTACGCACATGATCTGCTGAAGACCTCACATTTACTCCTCATAAGCATGATGCAAAATCAAGTTCCTCTGACTCAACTCTTCCACAACCACATTCAATCTCTTACCAACTGTCTTCTTTCTAGATGTAGGCATCGCTATATTACGAAATAAATAGAATTTAGAAGTTTGAATTCTTACGACTGAGCTCTACTGCACGATCTAGAGTCAGAAGAAAGAGTGATAGTCATAAATGCCCCATAGACGCATGCTTATAAGTGTGGTACACAACACACCCATAAATAAGACTCTACTAGACATGACTTGTAGACTCCCTAGGGCATACATGCTCCGATACCAAGTTTGTCACAACCCAAAATGGAGGGTTGTGACGGGCACCCAGGCCTTACTTGCCAAGCACCATTATGACATTATTTCATAACATAAACATAAATAAGGGTGGACCACGAGGGCCATCATATGACAACCTGCTAACTCATGAGAGAAATAGACTGAAAAGGACAAATCCATAGGGACATACATATAAAAACATGATGGACATAATAGTACGAGCCGATAAGGCCGTCATGAACTTTTGTACAACATATTACAGGTCGACGAGGCCATATAACATCTGACTATATCATCACTGTCTACAAGCCTCTACTAGAGTACACGACATTATAAGGTTGGGACAGGGCCCTCGCCATACCCATTTGTACATCAAAAATATCATACCAGGATCCGATAGCAACTCCGAGACAAGTGGAGTGCTACAATATTGGCTAAATAAGCAACTTACTGATGTCGATTTTCACCCTACCTATCCAAACCTGCGGGCATGAAACACAATATCCCTAGGCAAAAAGGCTGTCAGTACAAATAAAGTAATGAGTATAAAAGGCATGGAAATAACATAAAGGAGATATAAGAATAACATGAGATAAAAGGTATCAACCTGTATATCTGGAATGCCTCTAAGGGCCATGATATGCATAAGTACTGTATATATGCATATATAACACCGTTCATACATATGTATATGCGTATATAACGCCATCAGGGATATGTAGGCATCATCATCCTAGCCAACTAATCAGTGGTGCATATATAACGCCATCATACATATATATAGTGTGTGTATAACACCATCAGCCTCTGTGTGTAATTATCATCATAGTATTATATATGCATAAATTCATAAGTATGATAAAAGTACATTTTGTATTTGTCATAGCGACGTAAGGTTGTTACAACTCCGAACAACATTATGATATTGGAATTGTTATTATTACATGACTCTATAGAACTTACAAATCATAAGAATAGACTTTTTGGAGACAATACTATTTGATCATGAATCAATATGGAGGCTTCAAGCTACTAAGAGTGGAGTCGTTACGGCATAGCATTTTATTTGCGTTTCGTTCATATAGATCATGCCATGACAGAAAGCGTAATCCTTAAAATACCTTTGTTTCCTTTCACCCAAAGTAAAAGCCAAAGAAGCTCAAGATATACTTCAATCTCCACAATAACAAGGTCACAATACATCACTAACGAAACTACTAATTAACACGATGAGCGGCAAGCTCGGATTGAATCCCTTTTGAACCCTTTAATCCCAAAGTCATTCATTCATTAAATTAACATCTCCAAAATGATATTAAGTACAATTGGAGGACTTCTAACCTCATATTCATCTCCTAATTCACCCTTAGATAGCCCAATAATCCAACAACAACTACTACTACAACTTTTGATTATTATATTGTCCTTTCTCTTCATATTCACAATACCAAAAGCAAGTTCGACATGTAGAAAATATATTCATAATAACAACATCATAAACAATTAATTTTCCAAGATTTCTGACGAGTACAACACACAGACACTTAAATATGCTCGCTAGTCAAATATAGTATAATAAAATATTGTATCCACGGGGATTAGAGTTAAACAGTATTTTCGTAGTTTATAGCTTGGTTGCTATCTAAGATGATCAACAATTGAGATTTATGTGATTTAAAACTAAAATTTACTAAGAGTAACTAAACTATTGGCTAATGACAATTGCAACAAGAGTAAGCAAAGAAGATATCAATGGAAGAAAATAGGGGTTGATTGGATGGTGCAAGATACTTACCTGGGATTTAACTCTAGTTAATTCACTTCTAAGGTTCAAGTGAGTCTCTCGAATTCACTCAACTATTAGTTCAAACGTTCAGTAAAAACTCCTCTTTCGATTGAGTCTCAACCTCACAATATGAACCAATTTATGCTTGGTAAAGATATGCAAAAATTCGTAATGGATTAGTCTTTAGGAGAACCTCTCTTGATTATCCTCCTAACTAGGTCTAAACAATAATTCAACTAGCCTCTTTCGATTACTAAGAAGAATCAATGAATTTAACCAACAAGATAATGCAAATACATCACAAGTTATGACTCTTTCGATTACATGAACATGTGAAAATAGATGCCACAATTAAAACACCCAAAACGATTCAATACATAAAAACTAGAGTTAATATCCACAAGTAATTCTCAAAGCACCAAATCCATCAATCCCTAAAGAAGAATTACTCCATAGAGATGGAGTAATTCATCACAAATAAGTTAAAGTTAAAGGAAAACATAAACAATCCAAACCCTAGTCTTGAGTGAGGATGGAATCATGAAATCCTTGTGCTCTTGCTTATCGCATTCTTCTTAGCCTCCTTAGGTCTAAAGTATGTCAAAAGTACTCAAACTACCATTTTTCCATATATATATATATATACCAAGTAGGTTCAGGCCCAAACGAACACACTTTCTCCTACGCGAAATAGGACTTTACCCGGACAGGACGTGCGCGGCCGCGCACTTGGGGACCTGCTCGCGCATTTTGCGTGGTACACTGTCTCACATGCCCGCCCAGTACGCGGTCGCGCACCTGGGTGACACTCAGCTTGATTCTTCGTTTCTCTCTTTGAATACAATAGTGTCCGTTGATCCCCAAACTCGATCCCAACTTAATCCTTGGACTTTTACTCAAACTTCAAAGCTATAAAATGACGTGAATCCATCACATAACATCTACATAGCTCGGGATCACTCCAATAAGGCATACAATACACAATTAGTGCATAACACTAGTGATTAACGCTCAAACTCAATTAAAGTGCAGTAAATTAGAGTGCGATAAGCAACTAAAACACGCAATTATAGCCTACCATCAACACCCCACACTTATATCATTGCTCGTCCTTTGAGCAATCAAACTACGATTTATAAAGACATGACCTTTTTAAACAATTCTCGTAACCCATCATACCAAGAATATTTAAAATAGACTAAGCACAATAGTGTAACATCCTAGCCTTAAGATTTGACTCAAAAGCACCACGCAGTATTTACAACTCAATCACTTACTCTAACCTAGAAGTCAACGATATTACCTTTCCTTCATGAATCAAGTGCCCTCACACAACAATAGAGAGTAGTTCCACACACCATAGAAATTAAGAATAATTAGGAACTCAAGATAGAAAGAATTCGCTCACTCTTAGAAATAACATTCATATTCCACAAACGATGAACCATAAGCTTGCCCGTAGTGTACTACTCCACTAATTGAGTTCATTCAGTCAAGTAGGACTTTAATTGGTTGTAATGTAAGTTGCGAGACGGGTAGGATATATTTAGATATAAGAGTGACTCCACTAAGCACTTTAATAAATATATTTCATTCAAAATCCCACACTTATGTCAAACCATAATCTCACCTTCACATCAATATACATTAACTCTCAACTTCTTTAAGCACAAATACATCAAGAGTTACCACTTATTAATGAATAATCTTCACAACAATACAACTATATTTCTTCTTTTTCAATTTAAGTGGAACTTACTTTTTATTTTCAAAACAGTGCACCTTATTCCTTATTTCAATAGTTCCACTCAAAAGCCAAACCAACCACCCCACACTTTTACTTTTACATAGTTCATACAATTTCAAGTGCTCACGATAGGTAAAAGGTTCAAATAAATGGTCAATTTAAACAAATGGGTAAGGCTTTTAATGTGGTTACCAAAGAAACATGATTACAGGCTCAACGGGGTTAACTACGATACATAACAATATGGTGGGTAAACGCATATCATTGGCTCAACAAAGAAATGCCTATATCCTTTCCAAGACTGAATAAAACTATTATTTCGCTTTGCAAACACACGAGGCAAGTTCTAAACATCAAATGCAATGCACAGAATAACACAAACCTCACACATACAAGGCACATAACTCACTCTGGATTAGACTATCAAGACACTCTAGTCAAAGCAGTTAAGCAAAGTTAAGATCATACACTTTAAGGTACTTCTACAAGCGTCAAAAACTGAGCCTAAGTGTCCCAACTAAAGCATTCACTATTCTCAAGGTATAATAAATTTAAGAGATATTGCCTTCAATTCAACTCTCAACACAAGGCTTCCTATTCCTAACAAAAACAATAAAACTAACTATACCCGGTTCAATCAAAACCCTTGGAAAAGAGCTGCGGCACAAAGAAAAACTAAGGAGAATTTAATACACTACCTAACAAGAGAAAATCTTTTTGTCTTTTTCTTTCGACTTTAATCCCTCAAGAAACCCGTCGAATGATATTCATCGTCACGAAAAATCAAAAATTGTAAAAGTTTTATGGTTTTCCAATTTATTGTTTCTTCTAACTATTAAAAAGCAAAAACAAACTAAAACTAACCAAATTAATATACATACAACATACATACAAATATATCCCACACTTTAAGTTGTGGCATGTCCCCATGACACACAATTAAAAGGCATAAGGTAGAGGAACTTCCCTGAATATCTAGTCGGGGTCTGAGTCAAAGTCGAGCTCCATTCTTCGTGCCCGAACTAGTGCACACATCCACACGGACAGCTTCTTCTCAGCCTTCTTGGGGTACACCCCACACTTGTCTTTCTCAATCACTGGGACCTTCTCTTTCGAGCTTTTCACTCTTCACTCTACACTTGCAGCTGGCTTCTCCTTTTTCACCCCCATCTCCACATTCATCTTGAAAGTCATCGTCTCCTTACCTACTCTAAGCATGATCTTTCTATCATGTATGTCTAATATTGCCCTGCCCGTCGCTAAGAATGGTCTTCCTAAGATAAGGGGGACCTCTTTGTTCTCCTCCGTCTTCACCATAATCAAATCTACAGGAAAGACGAACTTATCTACCCGAACTAATATATCTTCCACTATCCCTTCGGGTATGATAGTTGTTTTATCTGCCCACTGCAAAGATATTGGCACAGAACTTATCTCCCCAAGCTCATTCTCCAATTTTCTGTAAATAGACAAAGGCATTAAATTAATTGACGCACCAGAATCACATAAAGATTTGTCAAAATCAAGAGTGCCTAACGAGCAAGGTATAGTGAAACTCCCTGGATCTTCACACTTTTGTGGGAGTTTGTTTTGCAAGATTGTGCTGCAATGCTCTGTGAGCTTGACTAATGATGTCTCCTCAATCTTCCTTTTCTTTGCAAGGATCTCCTTCAAGAATTTGACATAAGCTGGCATTTGTGAGAGAATTCTGTGAATGGAAAATTTACAATAACTTGTATCAGCATATCTAGAAATCTCTCAAACTGCTTGTCCAGCTTTTCTCTATATAGCTTTTGGGGAAAAGGTAGAGCAGACATATGCTCACTATCATTAGATTTCTCCCTTCTTGAAGTTTCCTCCTTCTTCTTTTTCTCAGCTCCCTTCTTGCCTTTCTTCTTCTTATCAAATTCACTTTTCAGCTGCTCCCCATTTTCTTTTTCAGGTACATTCTTTTTTTGTGCCGGAATGGGATATTTCACTATTTTCCCGCTTCTCAAGGTCACAACATTTACCGTTTCTTTGGGGTTTCTTTCAGTGTCAGCTGGTAGAGTACCTAGAATTCTCACTGACAGTACACTTGCAATTTGTCCCACTTGCTTCTCCAAATTTTGCAAACCAGAGCCAAGTTCTTTGATAGCTAAACCATGAGCATCTAATCTCTCATCTGTCTTGACAATGAAGGACTTCATTAGATCTTCTAGTCCCAGGCTGAGCGGAATGTTGAGGCTGGAACTGCAGCCTTGACTAATTCACAAAACCAGGAGCTCCTTAAAATATGGGATTATTTTGTTGCCATGCATTTGCTGTACCCCGAAGTGAACTCCATCAAAAACTGGGGTGCTTCTTTCCCATTGCATTGAATTTATAATTCCCAACAGCATTAACTTCTTCAATTGAGGCTTGACACTCATGAGTAGGGTGGCCTCTTCCACATATATCACAAGCTGCGTGATTCTCACTCTATATTGAAGCTAAGGTCAGCTTCCTTATCTCTTTCGCCATGGCATCAAGTTGTACCTACTCAAATGTGTTAGCATCAACCTGGTGAACACCAGATGATCTTCTTCTTTCAGCAATTTCAGAGGGCCACTGATTTTCATCGTCATATAACTCATTCAGAATTATGACTATCTCCTCTGGAATCGTTTTCATCAATGGGCCTCCAGCTGCATTATTCAACGTTCTTCGTGAGGCTGGTGTCAATCCATCCCAAAAATCCTGGAGTTGCATCTAAAGTTCAATCACGCTATGTTTCCACTTTCGCACTATATCCTTAAACCTCTCCCAAGCTTCAAACACAGTTTTACTTAAATATGCTCGCTAGTCGAATATAGTATAATAAAATATCGTATCCACAATGATTTGAGTTAAACAGTATTTTCGTAGTTTAAAGCTTGGTTGCTATCCAAGATGATCAATAATTGAGATTTATGTGATTTAAAACTAATATTTACTAAGAGTCAAAACTATTGGCTAATGACAATTGCAACAAGAGTAAGCAAAGAAGATATCAATGGGAGAAAATAGGGGTTGATTGGAAAGGTGCAAGATACTTTTCTGGGATTTAACTCTAGTTAATTCACTTCTAAGGTTCAAGTGAGTCTCTCGAATTTACTCAATTATTAGTTCAAATGTTCAGTAGAAACTCCTCTTTCAACTGAGTCTCAACCTCACAATATGAACCAATTTATGATCGGTGAAGATATGCAAGAATTCGTAGTGGATTAGTCTTTAGGAGAACCTCTCTTGATTATCCTCCTAACTAGGTCTGAACAATAATTCAATTAGCCTCTTTCGATTACTAAGAAGAATCAATGAATTTAACAAACAAGATAATGCAAACACATCACAAGTTATGCCTCTTTTGATTACATGAACATGTGAAAATAGATGCAACAATTAAAACACCCAAAACGATTCAATACATAAAAACTAGAGTTAATATCCACAAACAATTCTCAAAGCACCAAATCCATCAATCCCTAAAGAAGAATTACTCCATAGAGATGGAGTAATTCATCACAAATATGTTAAAGTTAAAGTGAAACATAAACAATCCAAACCATAGTCTTGAGTGAGGATTGAATCATGAAATCCTTGTGCTCTTGCTTATCCCCCTTCTCCTTAGCCTCCTTAGGTCTAAAATATGTCAAAAGTCCATAAAATAACCTTTTCCCATATATATATATATATATATATATATATATCAAAATACCTTTTTTCCATGTATATATACCAAGTAGGGTCGGACCCAAACAAAAATACCTTCTTCTTTACGAAATAGGACTTTTCCCGGATAGGACGTGCGCGGCCGCGCACCTGGGGACCTGCTCGCGCATTTGGCCGCGCATTTTGTCTCACATGCGCGCCCAGTGCGAGCTCGCACACCTGGGTGACACCCGGCTCGATTCTTCGATTCTCTCTTTGAATGCACTAGTGTCCGTTGATCCCCGAACTCGATCCCAACTTAATCCTTGGGATTTTACTCAGACTTCAAAGCTCTAAAATGGCGTGCATCCTTCCCATAACATCTATATAGCTCGGGATCACTTTTATAAGGCGTACAACGCACAATTAGTGCATAACACTAGTGATTAATGCTCAAACTCAATTAAAGTACAGTAAATTAGAGTGCGATAAGCAACTAAAATATGCAATTATAGCCTACCATCAGTTTCCAACCATTTAAAGTTAATGGCAACAACCCTTCCAAAACATTCCATTATGAACAATAACATCTCAAATTATTTCAAGTATCCTCATGTAGTATCTTTTTCAAATAATGCAACCAACATGCAAACAACTTCAAACATAGGTAGTAGAGTATTATACGTACCTAAACCAGTAGCAAACACTTGAAATTTCAGCCAAACATAGCTTACAACAATCCTCAATGAAAACACAACCTCAAAGAGGTGTTGTTCTTCACTAGAACTAACTTTTGATTGCCAAAATTAGATGTAACCACTCGGATTCACCTTCAAACCATTGTGGAACTATTAGGGAACCTTGAGAAAGTGTGGGGGTGAAGTATGGTCGAACAATTACCAAATATCAGCCCCAAAACGTAATTAAAAGACCCTTAGGTCGGCCATCGCCCAAGTGGGTCCCGAAAAGGTGCTACTTGCATAGTCTCGCGAAAATACGAATATCTCTCTACTCTGATATCGTATCGAATAACGATTTAATACGTTATAAACTACACTGGTATATATTCAATTTTGTGGGTGGACCACTCCATAATTCCAAGTATATTGGGAGGAAAGCTTAGCCACATTAATCCCAAATTTCAATAAAAATATGAACGTAACTTACAATAACGTTTGCCGACTTTTGTTTTACAACTTGTTTAACTTCAAAACTAAACATACAAATATTATATGATTCAAATACCTTAAAACACGACGTCCATAGAATATTAAATACTCCTAGTTTTACCCCAAAGTACGCGTTATAACATCTTTGATTCGTTTACCCTCCAACCCTCATGATATTTCCTTAACACTTCTTTTAACCCATCATTATCTTTGTAAATGTATTTAAACTCTCTGACTCATATTTATTCACTTAATACACATTCTAACACGAAAGTACAGGGTGTAACATCTCTAAACTCGTTCAAGGACGAATGTTTGTTTAAGAGAGGGAGAATATAACAACCGGTTGGTCGTTTGGTGTATTTGAGCCTCGTTTCCCTATTTGATATTTCCTGTGTACTTGATTTTCATTTTTTTACTTGCGGAGGTAGTTGGTTTAGTTTCGAAAAAGTATTGGAATGAACTGAAACACTTAGTTCCATGGTTGAAAGAAGTTACAAGAGTTGACTAAGGTTTAACTTTTGTGTTAACGACCTCGGATTCGTATTTTGATGGTTCCAATAGGTTTGTATGGTAATTTTGGACTCAAGCATATTCCCGGATTTATATTTGGAGGTTCCTAGGATGATATGGCTCTTTTTGCTGGAAGTTGGCAATTTGAAGGCTTAAAAATTACATAAGTTTGACCACGGGTTAACTTTGAGGCTATCAGGTTCAGATTAATGTTTCCGGACTTGGAATAGGCCTTTTTTTTTCATTTGAAACTTTTGTGCAAATGTTTGTCTCATTCCGAGTTGGTTTGGTAGGAATCGGACACTTGGTTATGAATATTGATGTTCTTGAATTTTAAGGATTTCATGATGCGTTTTGGTGTTTGATTTATGGTTACGAATATTATTTTGATATTTTTAGCTTGCGAGAAAGTTCATATGGGGTTTATATACTTGTATGGATGTTTGGTTTGGATCTCGAGTGAGCTTTGGATTGGTTATGGATTAGTTTGGAGAAGTTCAAATTGTGTTGATGCTGCAGACCTTGCAATTGCGAGGGTCTGCTCGCATTTGTGATCATCGCATTTTGTAGAGTGAGGATCGCATTCGTAATGTTATGCAGTGAAGGCCAGCTTCACATGGTGTCGCAAATGCGACATCCCCAATTTCAAAGGGAAGTCTGCATTTATGACAGTTAGTCACATTTTCGAGCTTCCTGGTCGCAATTGCGATATTAGAAGTGGTGGGATCCAGTTCGCATTTGTGAGGCTCGCAATTGCAAAACCTTTGTCGCAATTGCGATTTCCGGAGCTTATTATTTAGAAGATATTCGGAATTTAGATCCATTTTTTTCATAATTTGAACCCTAGACTTGGAGAGGGGTAATTGTTGAAGAGGATTTTCACAAAAAGGCAAGAGAGTAAGTGATTTTTACTTGATTATGATATTAAATTTGATTTTCCATGTATATTTACACCTAAATCATGAAATTTGAAAGAAAAGTTTTGGGGAGGTTTTGACTATATTTTGAAAAATTAAAATATGAGATTTGAGAGTCGATTTGGACTCGTTTTTGGAATCTAATTACATATTTGGACTCGTAAAGTTATGGGTAGTCGGGATCTACTTCTTGATTCGGATTTTGACCGTGTGGGCCCAAGGTTAACGTTTGTTGTCTTTTTAAGAATTGGGTAAAGATTGGGACTTTATTGCTAGGAATTATCTCCTATAGCATTGTTTGATGATAATTAGTTGTTTTTGGCTAGATTTGAGCTGATCGAAGGTGGTTTCTAAAGGAAAGGCTATTTTAGAGAGTTGAATTATGCCGAAAAGAGATAAGTATCGTAGTTAACCTTGATTTGAGAGAATTAGGATGTAATTATGCTAAATGTTTTATATGTTGGGGCGGCGCATGTGCAAGGTGACGAGTGTATGTTTGTTGCCATAGGTTGAGCATGTAGGAAGATTAGCATTATCTATGCCATGTCATTTTTATGCATCATGTGTTACTTGGTTTTAATTGATCATGAAATCCTCTTTGTTTTTTATGATGGAAACTATGTTAGAAATTCCTGAAATGTTAGTTTGGCTAATATCGCAAACTTGGAGGTTATTTTCCTATGATACGTACTACGTAAACATTCTTATCGATGTTATTGTTGTTCCTCATCTTATTAGGTAATGATTTTACATATTGTGGTGAGGTTGAGAGGTATTGTACGACTGGTGTTTTTCTGCTATGAGGCTGAGAGATATTGGACGACGGGTGTTTCCGTGCTGTGAGGTTATGAGATATTTCATGACGGGAGTTTTTGTGCTGTGAGATGAGAGATATTGCGTGGTGGGTGCTTCTGTGCTATTGAGTAGGAGTGAATATGTACAACGGGTATTTTCGTGCTATTGTTATGTTACCTTATATTTTGTGTTCTTATTATATGAGAGGAGGACTTGGCTATGTTATTTCCCGGTTATTTTGAATGGTTGTTTGGAGTTGGTTGTGTGAGCATAAGTTGTGGTTTGCTCTAGTTGTACATTCCTTTATTTTCTCATTATATATCTATTTATTTATGTACTTGTTAATTCTCTCACATGTTGTCGTCCTATTATCTTACTTGCTATTTTACTTGTTATTTCATTATTTTTGGTCACTTAACTACACATGTTTACATGTAGGTGCCTTGTCTTAGTTTTATCACTACCTCCTGGGGGGTTAGGCTCGATACATACTGTGATGACCCGATAGGTCATCTAGAATTTTAAACCTTAATTCTGTATTTTGAAGCCTCCAATAGCTTTCTTAAGCCTTCCTCGATTTGCGTGCGCAGTCCGGGTATTTTTTCAGAAGGCTTTTATGTTAAAATTGATAATATATGAAATTTTGCCTTAAAAATCAATTTGAGTTAACTTCGGTCAATATTTTGAGCAAACACACCTGAATCTGTGTTTTGTCGGTCCCGGTGGGTTCGTATCGTGATTTGGGATCTGGGCGTATGCCCGGAATCAAATTCGGAGGTCCCTAGCTCGAGTTATCGCTTTTTGTCGAAATGTTGAAGTTTAAAGGCTTAATGGCTTTAAAGAATTTACCAGTATTTTACTTTGTTGATATCGGGTCTGTATTTTAGTTATGGAATGCGGTATAGGTCCATTACTATATTTATCACTTGTCTATCAAATTTGGTGAGAAACGGAGTTGGTTTGACGTGATTCAGGCGTCCGATTATTAAAATAGAAATTCTAAAGTTTTCTTGAAAAGTTCAGTTGATTTGGTGTCCAATTCGTAGTTCTAGGCGTTATTTTGGTGTTTTGATCGCGCGAGCGAGTTCGTATCAGGTTTTTGGACTTGTGTGCATATTTGGTTTGGATCCCCGAGGATCGGGTGAGTTTCAGATATCCTACGGAACTTTTGAACTTAGAAAGTTTGATGGTTTTTCACTTCTGCTGGTTTCTAGAGTTTCCTTCTTCGTGGTCGTGAATATACTCCCGCGATCGCGAAGGGTAAAATGGGCTAGGGAAGATTTTGTTCTACGCGAATGCGAAACCTTCATCATGAACACGGAGCATTGGGGGGCCTGCTCTACGCGAATGCGACCAGTCACACATGAACGCGTAGCGTTAGATAGGCTGGGCAGGAGAGTTGAGGTAACTCTACGCGAACGCGAGCCCAGTCTCGCGAATGCGGAGGTGAGGTGGGCTGGACCTTCACGAACCCGTGGAGTTACTCGTAATCGCATAAGCCAGTTAGTCCATGCTCTTCGCGAATGCGTCAGGTTTCACGCGAATGCGATGAACACCTGACGTTAATGATTTAAAACAATCCCAAAACGGGATTTCTTCCATTTTTCATAAACTCTTCATTAGAGCTCGGCCTAGAGGCGATTTTGAAGGGAAAACTCAACACCAATTCATAGGTTTGTACACCTTAACTCATTTTCTTCCATTTCTAACATCACCCATTAATTTCTAGCCCTAGTCTTTGTTTCTCCATGGTAGAAAACTAGCAATTTAGGAAATATTGAGGATTTTTACAAATTAGGGATTTAGACCTCAAATTGAGCTCGAATTCTGAAACTAATTACATAATCGGGCTCAGGGGTGAATGGAAAAATGGATTTTGGTCCGAACCTCAGGTTTTGACCAAGCGGGCCCAAGGTCGATTTTTGACTTTTGGGGGAAAAGTGTGGAAATCCTAAATTTATGCATTGTAATTGATTCCTTTAGCAATATTTAATATTATTGAGTCAATTGTGGTTAGATACGAGTGGTTTGGAGACGGATTCTAGGGGAAAGGCTCCGGTAGAGCTTTGAGTCGACTTGTGGAGCAAGGTAAGTGTCGTGATTAACCTTGACTCGATGGATTAAGACTTGTTTTCCTATTTGCTACTTGTGAAAATGTTGGATACAACGCATATGTGAGGTGACGAGTACTTATGCGCTGTTGTTGGGTTAAAGCATGCGGGTGGGACTTGTTCCTTGTAATGTATTTCTTTCTTTGATCTTAATATCCATGCTTAGACTAGTTAATTACTAAATTGATTGTTCTTTCCGCACTTATAGACTATCTATGGTAATTGAGCATTGTTTCTGAAGTAGAGATTTGTATAGTGGAACCATTGTTGACATAAGACTTGATCTTGCTTATTCTATCTTCCTGTTGTTATATGTTCATTGTTACATGATAAGGAGAGTGTTAATGCACGAAGGGTGATGTCGTGCCGTATTTGAGTGTTAATGCACTATTTGAGATTTAATGAACGAAGGGTGATGTTGTGTCGTATCTATTGTTCATGTTGAAATTGAGAGTAAAAGCATGAAGGGTGATGTCGTGCCGTATTTATCATGTTATGGTGACGTGCCCTTTTTACTATTTCATGGTGAGGCTGAGAGTAAAAAGTACGAAAGGGTGATGCCGTACAGTTTTATTCATTATGTTTGTTCATTTTGTTGGTTGAAGGTTTATTAACTGTTTCTTCTTATCATTCCATGTTGTAGTTATCGTATCTTGTACCCATTTCGCATGTCCCCTCCCAATAGTACATGTTAATTCTTTATTTGTTGTTATGTTGTACATATATTTTCATCTGCATAGATTTATTTACGTGGGTGTCCTGTCATAGCCTCATCACTACTTCGCCGAGGTTAGGCTCGACACTTACGGAGTATATTGGGTCGGTTGTACTCATACTACACTCTACATTTCTTGTGCAGATTTTGGTACTGGTCCCAGCTGCTCGTGAAGCCTATCATCTCATATTGGCATTCGGAGACTCGAGGTAGATCTGCTGGTGTCCGCAAACCTTAAAGTCCCCTTCCATTTCCCCTTCCATTTATTTCAAACCCTATTTTGTAGAGATTCTAGAAGCTTGTGAACTTGTGACTCCAGATCCGGGTTGTACTTAGATATTATTGGTTTTATGTCTTTTGTGTTCTGTTTTAGTTTCTCTTCGGCTTAATTGGTTTTACTTAATTGAATTGATTAAAAATTGGCTTAAAGATCCTCTAACGTTGGCTTGCCTAGCAAGTGAAATGTTAGACGCCATCATGGCCCCGAAGGTGAAAATTCTGGATCGTGACAAGTTGGTATTAGAGCACTAGGTTACTTAGGTCTCATGAGTCACGAGCAAGCTTAGTAGAGTATGAAGGATCGGTACGGAGACTTCTGTACTTAGCTTCCGGAGGCTATGAAGTTTAGGAACAAATTTCACTTCTATTCTTCTCTGTCGTGCGGTTTTATTAAACTCTTCTATTCTTGTCCTCCCGCGGATGGGGAGAACACGTGAAACATCTTCAGTTGGACACCAGTCGGAGCCCCCAGTGGCAGCTCCTACTAGCGGCAGAGTACGAGGACGAGGTCGCGCCAGAGGCCGAGGCAGAGGTAGAGCTCAGCCTAGAGCTCGAGCAGTAGCACTAGCAGTGGAGCCTCAGGTAGATTTTGATGAAGAAGTTCCAGCTCAGACTGTACCTGTTGGACCAGTTCAGGTCCCGGAGGGGTTCATCGCCACCCCAGTGCTTCAGGACGCTCTAGTCTGTTTGGTGGGCCTTATGGAGAGTGTGGCCCAGGCCGGTGCATTTCCAGTGGCACCAGCCGTCTCTCAGGCTGAGGGAGGAGCACAGACTCCCACTACTCACACTCCGGAGCAAATAGCTCCCCAGTATTAGTCTCCAGCAGCCCCGCCAGTTGGGGTAGTTCAGCCAGTTGTTGCGGTACAGGCCGGTGATAGGTTCGCCATATTTTCTGAGGGCTTATTGAGATTGGACAAATTCACAAAGCTCTTCCCAGTTCACTTCAGTGGTACAACTTCTGAGGACCCACAGGATTATCTTGACCGCTGCTATGAGGTGTTGTGGAACATGGGTATAGTTGAGATCAATAGGTCGATTTTGCTGTATTTCAGATGACGGGTTCCGCCAAGAGGTGATGGAGAGATTACATGTTGACCACACCAGCTGGGTCGCATATACTTACTTGGGAGAAGTTCTCACAGTTATTTCTAGAGAAGTTTCTCCCTATCACTTTGAGAGAGGATTACCGCAGAAAGTTCGAGCGTCTCTATTAGGGTAGTATGACTGTTACTCAGTACGAGACTCATTTTGTGGATCTAGCCCGTCATTCTCTCCTTCTGCTTCCTACTGAGGGAGAGAGGGTGAGGAGGTTTATTGATTGACTTGCTCACCCTATCAGGCTACAGATGGCCAAGGAGACTGGGGGTGATATATCTTTTCAGATGGCTGCCAATGTCTCCAGGCGGATCGAGGTGGTTCTTGCTCAGGAGAGAGGGGAGGGGTCTGATAAGAGGCCTTGTCATTCTGGTGGGTTCAGTGGTGCCTCGTCTAGAGGCAGGGGTACTTTTGGTAGAGGTCATCCTCCCAGACCGTATCATTCAGTGCTCCAGGCATCTCACAGTGCTTCGAGTGGTCGCGGCCCTCATATGTCTCATCCCGATCATCTAGCCTACAGTGCACCACAAGCTCCTATTAGTGCACCTCTGCTCTAGAGTTTTCAGGGTGGTTACTCAGGTTGGCAGGGTCAGTTTTAGGGTCAGCAGTCATAGCAACCGAGGTCCTGTACACTAGTGGTGACCCAAGGCACATTTCTAAATTTTTCCCTCATGCACTGGGCAGCTCACAACAACAGGGTCCTCGTGCCATGGTTCCGGCACCGGTTGCTTCACCGCCTGCTCAGCCAGCTAGAGGCAGGGGTCAGGCAGCCAGAGGTGGAGGTCAGGCTATTAGAGGCAGTGGTTAGGCCGTCAGAGGTGGAGGCCAGCTAGTTAGAGGTCATCCTAGTGACGTGGTTCAGAGTGGTGGGGCCTAGCCCGATGTTATGCTTTCCCAGCTAGGCCTGAAGCTGAGTCATCTGACGCTGTTATCACATATATTGTTTCAGTTTGCCATAGTGATGCTTCATTTCTATTTGATCCGAGCTCTACTTATTCCTACGTGTCATCCTACTTTGCTTCATATCTGGTTGTGCCTCGTGATTCTTTAGTGCTCCTGTGTATGCGTCCACACCTGTGGGAGATTCTATTGTTGTAGATTATGTCTATCGTTCGTGTGTGGTTACCATTGGGAGTCTTGAGACTAGGGTAGATCTCCTACTTCTCGATATTGTATATTTTGATGTCATCTGGGGTATGGATTGGTTGTTACCTTATCATGCTATATTGGATTGTCACGCTAAGACGGTGACCTTAGCCTTGCCGGGGTTGCCTCGATTAGAGTGGAGGGGGACTCTTGTCCATTCTACCAGCAGGGTTATCTCTTATGTGAAGGCTCGGTATTTGGTCGAGAAGGGGTGTCTAGCTTATTTGGCTTATGTCCGCAATTCTAGTGCGGAGGTTCCTTCCATGGATTTAGTACCAGTTGTTCAGTTTCCAGAGGTGTTTCCTACAGATCTGCCGGGGATACCACTTGACAGATATATTGACTTCTGTATTGATTTGGCTTCGGGCACTCATCCCATTTCTATTCCTCCATACCGTATGGCCCCCCCAGAGTTAAAAGTATTGAAGGAGAAGTTGCAAGATTTGCTTGATAAGGGCTTCATTAGACCTAGTGTCTCGCCTTGGGGTGTGCCTATGTTGTTCGTGAAGAAGAAGAAGGATGGGTCGATGAGGATGTGCATAGATTATCGTAAGTTGAACAAGGTCACCATCAAGAACAAGTATCCATTGCCGAGGATTGATGACTTATTTGATTAACTTCGAAGTGCCAAGGTGTTTTCGAAGATTGATTTGAGGTCTGGCTACCATCAGTTGAGGATTAGGGCATTTGATGTCCCTAAGATAGCTTTTCGGACTCGATATCAGCATTATAATTTTCTAGTGATGTCATTTGGGCTGACAAATGCCCCAGCAGCATTTATGGATTTGATGAACCGAGTGTTCAAGCCCTATCTGGATTCTTTCGTGATTATGTTTATTGATGATATCTTGATCTACTCCCGCAGTCGAGGGGAGCACGAGCAGCATCTTCGGATTGTACATCAGACTTTGAGAGATAGCCAATTATATGCAAAGTTTTCAAAGTGCGAGTTTTGGTTGGGCTCGGTCGCTTTCTTGGGGCACGTAGTATCGGCATAGGGCATTCAGGGGGATTCTAAGAAGATTGAGGCAGTTCAGTACTGGCCTAGACCCACTTCAACTACGGAGATCTGGAGTTTCTTAGGTTTGGCGGGTTATTACCATCGGTTTGTGGAGGGGTTTTTGTCTATAGCAGCCCCATTGGCGAGATTGACCCAGAAGGTTACCCCGTTCAGATGGTCAGACGAGTGTGAGGTGAGTTTCTAGAAGCTCAAGACTGCTTTGACTATAGCGCCGGTGTTGGTGTTGCCCATAGGTCTAGGATCTTATAATATATATTGTGATGCATCTCGTGTTGGGATCGGAGTAGTATTGATACAGGATGGCAGGGTGATCGCATATGCGTCGCGGCAGTTGAAGGTCCATGAGAAGAATTACCATGTTCACGATCTAGAGCTGGCAGCCATTGTTCATATGCTGAAGATCTGGAGGCATTACCTTTACGACATGTCGTGCGAGGTTTTCACGGATCATCGGAGTCTTCAGTATTTGTTCAAACAAAAGGATCTCAATTTGAGGCAGAGGAGGTGGTTGGAGCTATTGAAAGACTATGATATCACCATCTTGTATCACCTCGGAAGGCCAATGTGGTGGTCGATGCCTTGAGTAGAAAGGCAACGAGTATGGGCAGCCTTGCATACATTCCAGTCGGTGAGAGACCGCTTGCATCAAATGTTTAGGCTTTGGCCAATCAGTTCGTGAGGTTGGATGTTTCAGAGTCCAGGCATGTTCTAGCTTGTACAGTCACTCGGTCTTCTTTGTTTGAGCGCATCAGGGAGTGGCAGTATGATGACCCTCATTTGCTTGTCCTTGGGGACACAGTGCGGCACGATGGTGCCAAGCAGGTTACGGTTAGAGATGATGGAGTTTTGAGGATGCAGGGTCGTATTTGTGTGCCTAATGTAGATGGACTTCGTAAGTTGATTCTTGAGGAGGCCCACATTTCCTGGTATTCTATTCATCCAGGTGCCACCAAAATGTATCAAGATTTGCGGCAACATTATTGGTGGAGGAGAATGAAGAAGGACATAGTTTCTTATGTAGCTCGGTGCTTAAATTGTCAGCAAGTAAAGTGTGAGCATCAGAGACCTAGTGGGTTGCTTCAGAAGTTAGAGATTCCTGAATGGGAGTGGGAGCGTATCACTATGGATTTTGTTGTTGGACTTCCACAGACTCAGAGGAAGTTCGATGCGGTATGGGTTATTATGGACAGGCTGACCAAGTCAGCGCATTTCATTCCTATAGCGGTTACCTATTCATCAGAGCGGTTGGCTGAGATTTATATCCGCGAGATCGTCCGTCTTCACGGTGTGCCCATGTCTATCATTTTGGATTGAGGTATGCAGTTCACCTCGCACTTCTGGAGAGCGGTACAACGTGAGTTGGGTATACAGGTTGAGCTGAGCATAACATTTCATCCTCAGACGGACGGACAGTACAAGCACACTATTAAGATATTCAAGGATATGCTCCATACTTGTGTTATATATTTCAGGGGTTCTTGGGATCAGTTCTTGCCACTTGCGGAGTTTGTCTACAATAATAGCTACTAGTCGAGCATTCAGATGGCTCCCTATGAGGCATTATATGGAAGGCGGTGCCGATTTCCAGTTGGATGGTTCGAGCCAGGAGAGGCTTGGTTGTTGGGTACATATGTGGTACAGGATGCCTTGGATAAGGTCAAGATTATTCAGGATCGACTTCGCACAGTCAGTTTAGGCAGAAGAGTTATGCCGACCGTAGAGTTTGTGATGTTGCATTCATGGTCGGAGAGAGAGTATTGCTTCGGGTTTCACGCATGAAGGGTGTGATGAGGTTCGAAAAGAAGGGCAAGTTGAGCCCTAGGTACATCGGACCCTTTGAGATTCTGGAAAGAGTGGGTGAAGTGGCTTACAGGCTCGCATTGCTACCTAGCTTATCAACAGTCTATCCAGTGTTCCATGTGTCTATGCTTCGGAAGTATCACGGAGATCCGTCACATGTGTTAGACTTCAGCTCAATCCAATTAGACAAGGATTTGACTTATGAGGAGGAGCTGGTGGCTATTCTAGCCCGGCAGGTTCGACAGTTGAGGTCTAAGAGTTATCCTTCAGTTCAAGTGTAGTGGAGAGGTTAGCCAGTCGAGGCAGCTACTTGGGAGTCCGAGTCAGACATGCGGAGTAGATATCCACACTTTTTCACCAGTCCAGGTACTTTTCTATGTCCGTTCGAGGACAAACTGTTGTTTTAGAGGCGGAGAATGTGATGACCCGATAGGTCATCTAGAGTTTTAAACCTTAATTCTGTATTTCTAAGCCTCTAATAGCTTCCATAAGCCTTCCTCAATTTGCGTGCACAGTCCGGGTGTTTTTTCGGAAGGCTTTTATGTTAAAAATTGGTAAAATATGAAATTTTGCCTTAAAAATTTATTTGAGTTGACTTCGATCAATATTTTGAGCAAACGGACCCAAATCCGTGTTTTGACAGTCCCGGTGGGTCCGTATTGTGATTTGGGATCTGGGCGTATACCCGAAATCGAATTCAGAGGTCCCTAGCTCGAGTTATCACTTTTTGTCAAAATTTTGAAGTTTAAAGGCTTAATGACTTTAAAGAATTTACCAGTGTTTGACTTTATTGATACTGGGTCCGTATTTTGGTTTTGGAACTTGGTATAGGTCCATTATTATATTTATGACTTGTCTGTCAAATTTGGGGAGAAACTGAGTTGGTTTGACGTGATTCGGACGTCCGGTTGTTAAAATAAAAATTCTATAATTTTCTTGAAATTTTTATTTGATTTGGTGGACGATTCGTAGTTCTAAACGTTATTTTGGTTCGTAGTTCTAAGCATTATTTTGGTATTTTTATCCCCGCGAGTGAGTTCATATCAGGTTTTTGGACTTGTGTGCATATTTGGTTTGGATCCCCGAGGGCTCGGGTGAATTTCGGATAGCCTACGGACCTTTTGAACTTAGAAAGTTTGTTGGTTTTTCACTTATGTTGGTTTCTGGTGTTTCCTTCTTCGCGGTCGCGAATATACTCACGCGATCGTGAAGGGTAAAATGGGCTGGGGGAGATATTGTTCTACGCGAACGCGAAACCTTAGTCGCGAACGTGGAGTATTGGGGGGCATGCTTTACGCGAACGCGTAGCGTTAGATAGGCTGGGCAGGGGAGTTGAGGTAACTCTACGCGGACGCGAGCCCAATCTCGCGAACGGGGAGGTGAGGCGGGCTAGAACTTCGGGAACGCGTGGAGTTACTCGCGATCGCATAAGCCAGTTAGGCCATGCTCTTCGCGAACGCGTCAGGTTTCACGTGAACGCGATGAACACATGACGCCAGTGATTTAAAACAGTCCCAAAATGGGATTTCTTCCATTTTTCATAAACTCTTCATTAGAGCTCGGCCTAGAGGCGATTTTGAAGGGAAAACTGAACACCAATTCTTACGTTTGTACACTTAAACTCATTTTCTTCCATTTCTAACATCACACATTAATTTCTAGCCCTAATCTTTGTTCTTCCATGGTAGAAAACTAGGGATTTAGGAAATATTGAGGATTTTTTGCAAATTAGAGATTTAGACCTCAAATTGAGGTCGGATTCCGAAACTAATTACATAATCGGGCTCAGGGGTGAATGGAAAAATGGATTTTGGTCCGAACCTCAGGTTTTGACCAAGCGGGCCCAAGGTCGATTTTTGACTTTTGGGGGAAAAGTGTGGAAATCCTAAATTTATGCATTGTAATTGATTCCTTTAGCAATATTTAATATTATTGAGTCAATTGTGGTTAGATACAAGTGGTTTGGAGACGGATTCTAGGGAAAAGGCTCCGGTAGAGCTTTGAGTCGACTTTTGGAGCGAGGTAAGTATTGTGGTTAACCTTGACTCAGGGATTAGGACTTGTTTGCCTATTTGCTACATGTGTAAATGTTGGATACAACGTATATGTGAGGTGACGAGTACTTATGCACTGTTGTTGGGTTAAAGCATACGGGTGGGACTTGTTCCTTGTAATTTATTTCTTTCTTTGATCTTAATATCCATGCTTAGAGTAGTTAATTACTAAATTGATTGTTCTTTCCGCACTTATGGACTATCTGTGATAATTGAGCATTGTTTCTGAAGTAGATATTTGTATAGTAGAACCATTGTTGACATAAGACTTGATCTTGCTTATTCTTTCTCCCTGTTGTTATATGTTCATTGTTACATGGTAAGGGAGAGTGTTAATGCACGAAGGGTGATGTCATGCCGTATTTGAGTGTTAATGCACGAAGGGTTATGTCGTGCCATATTTGAGAGTTAATGCACGAAGGGTGATGTCGTGATGTATCTATTGTTCAAGATGAAATTGAGAGTAAAAGCACAAAGGGTGATGTCGTGTCGTATTTATCATGTTATGGTGAGATTGAGAGTAAAAGCACGAAGGGTGATGCCGTGCCCTTATTGCTGTTTCATGGTGAGGTTGAGAGTAAAAAGCACGAAGGGTGATGCCGTGCAGTTTTATTCATTATGTTTGTTCATTTTGTTGGTTGAAGGTTTATTAACTGTTTCTTATTATCATTCCATGTTGTAGTTATCGTATCTTGTACCCCTTTCACATGTCCCCTCCCACTAGTACTTGTTAATTTTTTATTTGTTGTTATGTTTTACATATATTTCCGTATGTACAGGTTTGTTTATGTGGGTGTCCTGTCATAGCCTCGTCACTACCTCGTCGAGGTTAAGCTCAACACTTACGGAGTACATTGAGTCGGTTGTACTCATACTACACTCTACACTTCTTGTGCAGATTTTGGTACTGGTCCCAAGCGTCCGTGAGGCGTATCATCTTGGATTGGCATTCGGAGACTCGAGGTAGATCTGTTGGCGTCCGCAGACCTTGAAGTCCCCTTCCATTTCCCCTATTTACTGTTCTTTTCATTCGAGACAGTTATATTTATTTCAAACCCTATTTTGTAGAGATTCTAGAAGCTCGTGAACTTGTGACTCCAGATCCAGTTTGTACTTAGATATTTTTGATTTTATGTCATTTGTATTCCGTTTTAGTTTCTCTTTGGATTAATTGGTTTTACTTAATTAAATTTATTAAAAATTGGCTTAAAGATCCTCTAACGTTGGCTTTCCTAACAAGTGAAATGTTAGGTGCCATCACGGCTCCGAAGGTGGAAATTCCGGGTCGTGACACATACGGAGTATATTGGGTCGGTTGTACTTATACTACACTTCTGTACTTCTGTGCAAATTCAGATATTAGTATTAGTGGAGTCCGAAGAGGTGCTTAGGGGATACCAGACATGCGGCCCAAGGTAGAGTTGCATACCATTCGAAGGCCTTAGAGTCGTCTTTCCATTTCTTCTGTACTATTTCTTTTTACCACACAATATTGTATTTCTTTTAATCCAATATGTGTAGTAAACTCCAGTAGCTCATGTACTCGTGAATCCACATCTTGGGATGGTTGACCAGTAGTGTCGGACTTTAGACTCGTATGGTATGTTTTTGAGTTATCTTTATCCTATGATATCAGATTGATTTTAACCGTTAGTTCCTTTTTTTACTTATTTATTGTTATGTGTTGGCTTGCCTACCAAGCATTTTAGGTGCCATCATGACCCTGTGGGTTGGGATTTTGGGTCGTGACATGCATAGAAGCCGCATACCCTTGGAGTTCCCTTCCCTTATTTTCATAATGTTGTATTACTTTCAGACAATGTTGTACTTTTTTAGACTCGTATGTACTACCTGGTATTGTGAGTTTGGCTTATGTGCCATTGTATTGGCTTTATTAGAACTTTATTCGGCTATTTATGTCAAATTCTGACTTATTCTATCTTATTTCGATGTTTTCTATCATTGTGTGATTGGCTTACCTAGTCTTGGAGGTTAGGTACCATCACGATCATTGGTGGGATTTTGGATCGCGACTTAAGGGAATTTTCCTAAAATGGACTTATATACTAATGTCTACATATTTGGGTGTGGCGTATATATGAGGTGATGAGCGTATATGCGATCATCGAGGTTATACCCTATTTGGAGTAGTGTTAGGCTTTTTGTGCCTTGTTTGATTGTGTGCTCTTATCAAATTATATTTTATTTGATTGTATGACTACATCAGCTTATTTATTCATAATAGAGATCATGTTTAGGCTTATGACATCTTATTTGGGCATATGGACTATTCTTGAGATGTTGATATATTTGATTTAGCCATAGTCATTCTTTATATCATGAACACACACCCATCCGCATCTCTATCTACTATGTCCTTACGCAGTTTAATTGTTATCTCTTGAGTATATGCATATGTTTTTAGAGATGGAAATCTTGATACGTATTAATATGATTATGGCACATTATAAGCGAATTGATATCGTTATGGCACACTGGTTTATGTCTAACGGTTATTATGATATTGATATGTTATGGCATGATGAGTAGCCGTGCGGCGCTTTAGATATGGATCAATCCCTTCGGAGTCAGGTGATCACCCTTATTACATTGGTCTTGTGAGCGCAAGTGATACGCGTATTGTGTTGGAGCACATGGGATGTGCTGGATCATACTGGAGCACATGAGATATGCGGGATATTGGCTATGGTTGAGTTTTGAGCATGCATCAACATTCTAGACTCATGTAGAAATATTCATGCATATCATCTATATATGCACATTTACGCAGTATACATATGCATGAGACTTCTTAATGAATTGTTGGACACTTGAAGGGTGCCAGATTAATGTAAATATTGAGTCTTCACCATACATAGACATTTTATGCTCATGAAGGAGCATTCGCATAAATGCTATTTGGAAATTAATGAAAAATCATATGTTTATCATGCATAGACACTCTATATTCATGTAGGAGTATTCGAGTTAATGTTGTTTGATGCATATCTCTGTTATATACGAATTTGGTGTATTTGTGTATGCTTTTGGCCTTGTTATGATAAAAAAACATGCTTATTATCTTTCGCTTGACACTGCATCTTATTATTTGATATCTGATGTTTTCTTGGTTATTTTTTGGTTGTTTCTCTATTATCTTATATGCTTATGAGCTGCACAGATTATATAAGTACGTATCTTTGACTAATACCTCGCCATTACTTCGTTATTAGGCTTGATACTTACTGAGTACATGGGGTCGGTTGTACTCATATAACACTCTTGCGCCTCACATGTAGATTTTAGAGTTGAGCTATTGCGGGAGTCGAACGCTAGCATGGAGGATGTACCCAAGTTCCTCTTGCAAGCTACCATTTTGTTCATTGTAGTTTAGGACTTATATTTCTGATTATATATATTCAAACAGATGATATATTTTTATTCATACTAATGTTATGACTTTAAATCTTAGTTGCTCATGACTTGTAATACCCGTTTTTATTTTATTAGTTATTGATGAATCTTCAGTTGAACTGTGTTTTTGTTGTTGATTTGCCTAGCAGGTTGGGTTACGCACCATCACGATCTTGGTAAAATTTGAATCGTGACATATTGATCAAAATTCACATAGTTTATGGGAAGCAAAAAATACAACTACCTTTTGCTAATTGACCACCCTTCGTCGAAATATTACAAAAAATTATATTGTGCATATAAGTAAATTAGATTTTAGATGTATATAACATATATTGAACACTCTTTAGAATTCCATAAAAGGCATATGCCAAGGAACTATAGTTTAATTTATGTTCGTCTATCTAATTGGGTCATGCGTCAATAACCAAACCGGGCACGTTAACATGTGGTACCCCGCAACTTGGGATCACAGAAGTATCTCAATTTTGTCGTTAGTTTTCGGTCAAAATTGAGAAATTCGACCAGGATATTCACCTAGACGTTATCGTAGTGGAAGATTCCTCCTGCCGTGGCTTTATAACAGTTGCCTACGCAAATCATATACAACGTCGCCACTCGTATTTGTCCCCATTTCATCCCTTGCTTCTTTTGGTGAAAACTCTTGAACATCCTCATTTCTATAGACGGTCGCTACAACTAAAAGCACTCTAGGGCTTCTCTTCTTTTAAGGTAGTTTTACTTCACCTTCTACAACTACTATTCTTTTCTTTTTTTCTTTCTTAGTGGGGTTTGCTTACATAAAAATTATTTTTAAGTTTCTTGTTTCGCCAATTAGTTTGGACAAGATAAATGAACACCCCCTTTGCTATTTTTCATCTTAGTTTTTCGGAGTTAGTATGTCTGAAATTGACCCTTTTTGTCAGAGAGATGAGTTTGGTTTCATATGTGTGTAGAAAAACCAAATCTGTTTAATTGTTTGATCGATGAGTTCGCTTTTCTTGAAACGGGTTAATCTTTCAATTTAAATCTATAGCAAATTGTTGGGTTTCTTTTGTTCTTTGTTTTGTTTTTGTTATTTCCATTCCGCTATTAATTTAGTACCTGTGGTTTTTTTTTTTGGTTAAATAACTTGAATTGCTAATTCCGAAAATTATAGAAAATTGGTTTAGTGATAGGAGACATCAATGTTCTATGGCATAGTTTTCCTTCCTTAGTGCACCCTGTTCAGTTGAATTTCTAGAAGGTTCAATACAAATAAAAAAAGTCAGCCCGGTGCATAAAGTATTCACGAAGGTCCCGGGAAGGGTCGCACCCCAACGGGTTGTAATGTAGATAGTCTACCATGATGCAATCATCTGGCTGATTTTACGGCTCGAACCCGTGACCTATAGGTCACATGGAGACAACTTGACCGTTGCTCTAAGGCTCCCCTCAGAAGGTTCAATACTTTTACAAAATTCCTTGCTAAGCTTCATTTAGATATTTGAGTATTCGTCATACCTTTTGCATATATCTAACATAGATTTAGAGCTAACACATGCTTGTTTCATTGTTCCTTGCTTTAGTTCTACCTTGCAGCAGCTGTTAACAGCTATAGATAGTTTAATTCATCGACTTGGAAAAACTGAAATATGATATTCGATTTAAGAAAAATGCTGTGAATGTATGGTTAATCATCATTTGTTTGGCTGCGCATTTGCTAAGGAATACTATTCTATTGGAAGTGTAGAACATCATTTAGCTACTAAAAATCATTTCTTCTGTCTTCCAACCTGACACAGGTACTTGCTGGTGAGTTTAGCAAATTTTTGTCGCTCACCCTCTAAGTGGGTTGTGGAAGTTCACCTACTTGGTTCCCTGCACATCTTCTAAGCAATTTTTGTGGTTCTTCAAAAGAGAGGATTTTAGGATATGCTGAAAGATGTGTTTGAGTGTTTGGGAGTCCGAAATTATTCTTCGTAAGGTTTTGAGCTTAGCAGAGTTGTCTTTTTTCATTCCCAAAAAGATTCAGCTTCGGCGCAGCGACCACAGCTTCACCTTTTTGTGCCAAGATACAACCTAGGTGGAATATTTGTATATTGCCTGTCACACTGATGGATGATTTATGCGAGGATGGTTGAGCAGCACATATCTGTTGAACAGATTGTAATAGCCAAGAGAGGATAGCTTACTATAATAGTACTGGGTTTCGTAGAGTTTGAATGGCCAATACGGGAACTATACTGTTGGAGCGATATGAATTGGGGAGATTACTAGGACAAGGTACATTTGCTAAGGTTTACTATGGTAGGAGTATCAGGACTGGGCAGAATGTTGCCATCAAAGTCATTGATAAGGAAAAAGTTTTGAGGGTTGGGCTCGTGAATCAGGTAAAACGGGAAATATCAGTTATGAGACTAGTTCGACATCCTAATATTGTGCACCTTTATGAAGTCATGGCCACAAAGAGCAAGATTTATTTTGTGATGGAATATGTTAAAGGAGGTGAGCTCTTTAACAAGGTGGCCAGAGGAAGGCTTAAAGAGGATGTTGCACGAAAATATTTTCAACAGTTGATAAATGCTGTAGATTTCTGCCATAGCAGGGGTGTCTATCACCGGGATTTGAAACCAGAAAACTTACTACTAGACGAGGATGAAAACTTGAAAATTTCTGATTTTGGTTTAAGTGCTCTTGCTGAGTCAAAGCGCCAAGATGGACTCCTCCACACTACCTGTGGGACTCCAGCCTATGTTGCTCCTGAGGTGATCAATAGAAAAGGGTATGATGGGGCAAAAGCTGATATCTGGTCATGTGGGGTGATCCTATATGTGTTGCTGGCTGGTTATCTTCCATTTCATGACTCGAATTTGATGGAGATGTACAGGAAA
The DNA here is from genome assembly GCF_000715075.1 of Nicotiana tabacum. NCBI lineage: Eukaryota > Viridiplantae > Streptophyta > Magnoliopsida > Solanales > Solanaceae > Nicotiana > Nicotiana tabacum. The sequence goes on from NC_134081.1 coordinate 40,181,636, forward strand.
ATTGGCAAATCTGAGTTCAAATGTCCCAGTTGGTTCCCCCCTGAAGTGCGGCGGCTACTTGTGAGAATGTTGGATCCCAATCCACATACTAGAATTTCAATTGCCAAAATTAAAGAAAGTTCCTGGTTCAAGAGGGGAATAGCCTCTAAATCTATCAAAGCAGACACCGAAAGGAAGGATCTGGCTTCAGCATGTACAGAGTTGGCTGCTGGTTCCTCTGAAAACAAGCAAGACATGGCCAGGCTGTCAAACTTGAATGCATTTGATATCATTTCCCTTTCTACTGGCTTTGATTTATCGAGATTATTTGAGGATACTCCTTTAAAGAAAGAAGCTAGATTCACATCCTGCAAACCTGCATCAGTGATCATATCCAAGCTGGAAGATGTCGCAAAGCGCCTGAAGCTAAAAGTCAGCAAAAGGGATGCAGGATTGTTAAGGTTTGAAGGTTCAAAAGAAGGAAGAAAGGGGATTTTATCAATTGACACGGAGATCTTTGAGGTAACTCCAACTTTTTATTTGGTGGAGGTCAAGAAGTCCAACGGAGATACATTGGAATATCAGAAAATTTTAAATGAAGGCCTGAGGCCTGGTTTACAGGATATTGTTTGGGCGTGGCAATTAGAACAACCACCTCAACAGTCCGAACAGCAGCTGGATGAGCAATCAAATAGTCAGCTTCAGCAGCAACAACGTTCAGATAACCAGCAACAACTCTCGGAGCAGGAGCAGCAGCAACTGCTATTTCCACCGCAACTACTTCAGCAAGAGCAGTTACCTTGATTATATAATACACTTTCAATGTCGGCATTATCTAGTAGATGTATATTTGGTTCTTCCAGTCTCCTGACTCGTTTATACGTTTCGTCTGTGTAAATGTCTCTCAAGTATAAGTGTTTTTCATTTTATAAAAAAGAAGGTACAAGTGTTGTTTTTCTTAGCTTTCCTCTTTTCTTCAATGCATCTTGCAAATCTGATGAATTCCCAATCTGATTTCAAGCTTTGAATTTTGAAATGAAATTGCTGCATCTGTTTTCAGGCTAAAATCCTTTTGACCTACTGGTGCTTTTGGGACTACATTTGCATGCTCATGAGAGGAGTTTAAGTAGAGAAACTTGGTCCGTGACGATTCATATAGTCGACCCCCCACTTATTCGGGATTGAGGGTTGTTGTCACTGAAAGTTGTTCACATTGGAAAAATATGCATGCGGTCACTTAAGAGCCTGTTTGGCCAAGATGCCAAAAATTGTTTATTTTAAAAAGTACTTTTTTTAGAAGTGCTTTTTCCAAAAGTACTTTTGAAAAAAAATAGTTTGTGTTTGGCCAATTTATTTAAGAAGTACTTTTTACAACATTTGATAAACAAATTGTGTTTGGCCAATCTTTTTAAAAAGTGCTTTTGAGTGTCAAATTATTAAAAAGGATAGTATCAAGATCTTATAATTATTTTAAAGAAAAAAATAAACTTAAATATTTATCATGGGAGACTTTTATTGTTTTTTTATTTTATTTAATTAAAATATAAAATATAAAGTAAACATATATATGAAAGATTTAAATCAATATAAGATATATAGTTATACTAAAACATATAATATTATCTAGTATAATTACTTATTGTCATTATTCAATATGAATAAGAAGTCTATTCCACTAATTACTATATATTGATAATCCACTATGAAATAATAAGCAAAGTCACTCACACATGATAATATTTCTCAATAATTTCATCTCTAATTCTATCACACAACGCCTCCATATTAGTAGAAGATTTGCCTTGTATTTCTAAAGGAATACCAGAAGACCCATCTCCTTCCTCAATCTCTGCAGTGATGTCTCCATTAGCATAATAGTTGAATTCCTTATCGGTAGAAGAATATCTTCGGAGGAAATTATTTTATAGCAATGGTAGTTGTAACAAGATGATTCTGAGTGTCAAACTTGAAAAATGACATTGACCGTAAAATAAAAATAATTTTAAATGTATAAAAAAAATATTTTTTTCGTAAAAAAAATAGTTAAGTATGTTTAAATTCAAATTTAAAAAGAGTAACTAATTATTAACAACACATAATGGATAATTTAATTTTTTTAAAATTTAAATTTAAAAAAAAAACTAATTATCACCTAACCTAACTAACTTTCACCTAAATTGCCAAGTGACCTATTGTGAGTCTATCACTTGGCTTAATGTGGAAGCCTTTTCTTCTTTTTACTAATATATAGATTATGCGATGCAATTGTAGATTTATTACCTATTTATAGGCAATTTTCACAAAATTAGATTTGATAACTGTTTTAAAGATTCGAGAATTAATAGTTTATAATAGAAGAAATTATAAATGATTATTTGTAGGAAGAGAATTGATAATCCAAAGAAGGATGAGATAATTTGCTTTAGTATGAAAAAAGAAGAAGATAATTTGGAAAGTTACAAGACATTACACAAAGAAAAAATCAAAAACAAGAAAAGTCAAAAAAGAATTTGGAAAGTTACAATATATTCATATATATGATATCTCTAATTTTAAAAGAATGGTAGAAACTAGAAACAAAAAAAAAAAAAAAAACCTTAAATTAGTAAAGGATAATTTGAAAAATTTAAATTTATGGTGAGGATAGTTTTGTTTGAATAAATTAATTTTCTGCTTCTCCTTCTTGGAAGAAGCTAGAATTTTCTGCTTCTTCCCAAAAGCAGAAAAACTGCTTCTACTGCTGGCCAAAAGTACTTCTCCGACTTGGCCAAACAACCTAAATTTTTTTAAAAGTACTTTTTTTTGGGGGGGGGGGGGGGTTCACAATAACATCTTAAGATAAATGTAACGACACGTCCGGTCGTTTTGAGTATTACAACCCTATTTCCCAATTTACTGCTCAATTTATGCTTTAGAATTGTTATGTGACTCGCCGGGGTGATTGGTTCAGGTCCGGTGAGGTTTTGGAATGAATTGAAAAACTTAGTTCCAAGGTTTAAAGCTTAGGTTAAAATAGTGACTGGATGTCGACTTATATGTAAACGACCCCGGAATAGAGTTTTGATGATTCCAATAGTTCCATATGGTGATTTTGGACTTAGGAGCGTGTCCGGAAAATTATTTAGAAGCCCGTAGCTAAATTAGGCTTGAAATGGCTAAAATAGAAATTTAAGTTTGGAAGTTTGACTAGGGAGTTGACTTTTTGATATTGGGGCCGAAATCCGATTCTGAAAATTAGAATACCTCCATTATATCATTTATGACTTGTATGCAAAATTTGAGGTCAATCGGACTTGATTTGATAGGTTTCGGCATTGAAGGTAGAAGTTAAAAATTGTTAGTTTTTCATTATGCTTGAATTGGAGTGCGATTTGTATTTTTTTATGTTGTTTGATGTGATTTGAGGGCTCGACTAAATTCGTATCATGTTTAAGGACGTGTTGGTACATTCGGATGGGGTTCCGAGTGGCTCGAATGAGTTCCGGAGTGAGTTTTAAGCGAGTCCGGGTATTTCGGTACTCTGACGATGTTATGAAACAGTTGAAGTACGGAGGGCATATTTTAGAGAGCAGAAGTGCGGCCGCAAACTCCCAAAGTGTTGTAGCAATAGGAATTGTGCAGACCGCAGTTGAAATTGTACGGTCCGTAGAATTCTTCTCGCGGCCGCTAAAAGGTGATTTCGCTGGTTCGCTGGTCCACCTTTGTAGGCTTATATCTTTTAACCTACAAGTAATTTGGAGATGATTCAAAACGAATATTGTTGCCCTTTGAATCTAGTTTTCAGAAAGGTATAGCATTAATCATTTGGACATTTGTACAGAAAGTTATGGGCATTTTACTGAAGCCTAGTAAGCAGTCACTGTGAAGTGCGGCCGCACAATTTGGACTGCGGCCGCAGAACTTGAAAATGTGCGGACAACACTTGAAAATGTGCGGACCGCACATTGGGAGATCAGACGTGGTACTATATAACCAAGGGTTAATATATTATTTCACATTTGGATGTTGGGAGCTCGGTTTGTGACGATTTTTCGTGGTTTTTCAAGATATTCATCGTGATAAGTGATTCTAACTCAGATTTGGTTAATATACATGAATATATCATTGTTTTCATCATTCAATTAGTAGTTTGAGATAGAAATTTGGGAAAAATTGTAGAAATTTTATAAAAATGAATTTTTTGGATTTGAACGTCGATTCGAAGTCGGATTTGAGTGAAACTAGTATGGTTGGACTCGTAATTGAATTGATTGTCGGATTTTGTGAGCTTCGTCGGATTCCGAGAGGTGGGCCCCACGGGCAACCTTTGGGTGCAATTTCGGATTTTTATTGGAAAATTAGTATTTTCATATGGAATTAATTCCTGTAATTTGTATTGACTGAAACGAATTATTTGTGGCTAGATTCGAGGCGTTTGGAGGACAATTCACGAGGCAAAGGCATAGCGGAGTAAAGAATTACAAGGTTTGAGGTAAGTAACAATTCTAAATTTGGTCCTGAGGGTATGGAACCCCAGATTATGTGTTATATGATTGGTTTTGAGGTGACGCACATGCTAGGTGACGGGCGTGTGGGCATGTACCGTAGGAATTGTGACTTGGTAAAATTCCATGGAACTGTGTAGTTGAATAATATGTTGTTATCAGTACATTTTCTATGTAGTAGAGAAATTGAACCACAAATCATATTTAGATTATGTGTTGGCACTGTAGGGACACATAGAGGTCGTGTACATGTTGAATTATCTGCTAAACTGTTGTTTTGTACTCAGTTACTAGTTTATTTTATCTCAGTCTCTATTGTCCATTATTGATGCATCATATCATTGTTGTTTGGACTAATTTTCATAATTATTGAAAGCCCGAGAGACTGAAGAGATTTATGACTGAGTGAGGCCGAGGGCCTGATTGTGAGATATTATACTATAGCACGTGAGTTGTCCGTGCGGATCCAGATATTATACTATAGCACATGAGTTGTCCGTGTGGATCTAGATATTATACTATAGCATGTGAGTTGTTCGTGCAACACGTGAGTTGTCCGTCCGGATCCAGATATTATACTATAGCACGTGATTTGTCCGTACAGATCCAGATATTAATACTATATCACGTGAATTGTTCGTGCAGCACGTGAGTTGTCCGTGCAGCACGTGAGTTGTCTGTGCTGATTATAGCGCTTGGGCTGTAAAAGCCCCTCCGGAGTCTGTACACACCCCCAATGAGTGCAGGTACATACTGAGTGCGAGTGCTGAGTACTGAGTGTAATGAAATGGCTGAGTGACTATGGTCCTGAGAGGATGCATTTGATTTCATTCTTATTGCACTACAGTTGTCATATATCACTGTGTTGGAAATTTCTGAAAGATATTATCTTCTTTTTCAGTCGAACTTGATATGAAATTTCTGTTGAGTTTTAAATGTTGAACATAAAAGCATGCCTATCTTCTCATGTTGGAAATTACTATAACTTGACTCAGCTGTGAAGCTCGTCACTATCTTCAGCTCTTTATTTAGTATTGTTACTTGCTGAGTTGGTTGTACTCATACTACACCCTGCACCTCGTGTGTAGATCCAGGTACCTCCGGACACGGCGGTTGCTAGTTATTCGGAGCTTTATCTGTGGAGACTATCGAGGTAGATGCTTGGCGACCGCAGACCTTGACTCTCTTCTTTCAGTTATTGTACTGTTTTATATTTTTCAGACAGTGTTTTTATCAGTCAGACTGATTATCATTTAGATGCTCATGTACTTAGTGACACCGATTTTGGGAATGTATTTTATGTCAGTGATTTGTGAGGTTTTCTATGAAATTCAAATATTATGTTTTCAAACTTAAAAGAAATTGTGGTTCATTGAGGTTGTCGGCTTGTCTAGTATTGAGATAGGCGCCATCACGACAGGTTAGGAATTTTGGGTCGTGACAAGTTGGTATCAGAGCCTAGGTTACATATGTCTCACGAGTCATGAGCAGGTTTAGTAGAGTTTTGCGGATCGGTATGGAGATATCTGTACTTATCTTCAAGAGGCTACTGAAACCTTAGGAAAATTTCACCTTCTTGTATTCTGTCGTGCGAATTTATTGATTCCAGAAACTAAATTTTTATTATTCTATTCTCTTATAGATAGTGAGGACATGTACTACCGGATCGGACAATCAACCACCATTGCCACCAGTTAGGGCTGCGAGAGGCCGAGGTCGTGGTAGAGGCCGGGGCCGAGGTAGAGGTCGAGGTGCAGCTCGTACAACAGTTGGAGCAGCACCCGTGGCACTACCAATTGCTCCAGCTCAGGAGCAGATTCCGGATATAGTTGAGCCGGCAGGACAAGTTGAGGCACCAGCTATGCCCATTTTTATTCCAGGCCTTCAGGAGGCTTTAACACAGATATTGACTGTATGTACTGGCCTTGCTCAGGTGGTTTCGGCTCAGGCCGCACCAGCCACTTCTTAGGCCGGGTGAGGTACTCATACCCCTGTCGCCCGTACTCTAGAGCAGGTAGTGCAGGGACTTCAGATACCGGGGGCACTACCAGTCCAGCTGGTTGCAACTGCTCAGGCCCTGGTAGTCCCCGTTATGGCAGATGATGAGCAGAGGAGACTTGAGAGATTTGGGAGGCTTCGACCTCCATCATTTAGCGGTGCAGAGTCAGAGGATGCTCAGGTTTTTCTGGATAACTGCCAGCGGATGCTTCGGACAACGGGTATTTTGGAGACCAGTGGGGTCTCTTTCACTACTTTTCAGTTTTCTAGGGCTGCCTTCAGATGGTGGGAGGCCTGTGAGAGGTGCAAGCCGGTCGGTGCAGTACCACTTACATGGCAGGAATTCTCTATTCTCTTTTTGGAGAAGTTCGTGCTGCAGCCTCGTAGGGAGGAGCTGTGCAGACAGTTTGAGCAGCTTCGGCAGGATGGCATATCTGTGACCCAGTACGAAATGAGGTATTCTGAGTTGGCTCATCACGCAGTTTGGTTGGTTCCCGCTGATAGGTAGAGGATTAGGAGATTCATTGATGGCCTCACGTATCAGCTACGGTTGCTTATGACTAAATAGAGGGTATCTGGTGCTACGTTTGATGAGGTGGTTGACATTGCTCGGTAGATAGAGGTGGTCCGTAGTTAGGAACGTGGTGACACGGAGGCCAAGAGGCCTCGAGGTCCGGGCGGTTTTGGTGGGATACCTTCTGGGCGACAGTCCTACCACAGTAGGATTCGCCCTTATAGGCCCGCTCAGACGACTCATCCATATCATCATGGTGCATCAGCTAGCCATGGTTCTTACAGTGCTCACTCAGGCCAGTATTCATTCAGTGCACTACCAGCGCAGAGTTCTCATCATGCCTCATCCGCTCAGGCTTCGACATGCAATTCCTCGGGTTATTAGGAGCAGTAGTTCCATCAAAGGAGGGGTTGTTTCGAGTGTGGAGAATTTGGTCATTTCAAGAGAGATTGTCCTAGGCTATTGAGTGGGGCTCCACAGCACAGTTCTCGTCCGACAGCACCAACACCAATAGTTACACCACCCGCCTAGCCAGCTCGGGGTGGGGCTCAGTCAGTTAGGGGTCGCCCAAGAGGGGGAGGCCGATCAGGTGGCGGTAAGGCCCGATTCTATACTTTTCCTGCCAGGCCAGATATTGTTGCTTCAGATGCAGTGATCACAAGTATTGTCTAGTGTGCCAGATACAGGAAGCTTCTATATTATTTGACCGTGGTTCTACTTATTCGTATGTATCATCGTACTTTACTCATTTTCTGGATATGCCCCGTGAGTCCTTAGTTTCACCTGTTCGAGTATCTACACTGGTGGGCGATACTATTATTGTGGACCGTGTGTATCGGTCATGTGTGCTAACTATTGGGGGACTGGAGACTAGAGTTGATCTCTTATTGCTTAGTATGGTTGATTTCGATGTAACCCTAGTATGGATTGGTTGTCCCCATGTCATGCTATTCTGGACTGTCATGCAAAAACTGTGACGTTGGCAATGCCGGGGTTGCCAGATGTCGAATGGAGGGGTTCTCTAGATTATGTTCCCAGTAGGATAATTTCTTATTTGAAGGCCCAGCGTATGGTGAGGAAGGGGTGTTTGTCATATTTGGTCTTTGTGAGAGATGTTGATGCAGATACCCCTACTATTGATTCAGTACCGGTAGTGCGAGACTTTCCGGATGTATTTCCTGCAGACCTGCCGGGTATGCCACCCGACAGGGATATTGATTTTGGTATTGACTTGGTGTTGGGAACTCAGCCCATTTCTATTCCTCCATATCGTATGGCACCAGCTGAGTTAAAAGAATTGAAGGAGCAACTTCAGGAACTTTTTGATGAGGGATTTATTAGGCCTAGTGTATCGCCTTGGGGTGCACCGGTTCTATTTGTGAAAAAGAAATATGGTACTATGCGGATGTGCATTGATTACAGACAATTGAACAAAGTTACAATTAAGAATAAATATCCTTTGCCGCGTATTGATGACTTATTTGACCAGCTTCAAGGAGCGAGGGTATTCTCCCAAATTGATTTGAGATCCGGGTATCACCAGTTGAAAATTCGGGATTCGAATATTCTAAAGACAGCATTCAGGAGTTGTTATGGTCACTATGAATTTCTTGTGATGTTATTTGGGCTAACTAATGCCCCAGCAGTATTTATGCACCTGATGAATAGCGTATTCCAGCCGTATCTTGACTCATTTGTCGTGGTATTTATTGATGATATCCTGGTGTACTCACGTTGCCAGGAGGAGCATGCAGAACACTTGGGTATTGTATTGCAGAGGCTGAGAGAGGAGAAACTATATGCCAAATTCTCTAAATGTGAATTCTGGCTTAGTTCGGTGGCATTCTTGGGACACATAGTGTCCAGTGAAGGGATTAAGGTGGATTAGAAGAAAATAGAGGCGTTCAGAGTTGGCCCAGGCCATCTCCAGTTACTGAGATTCGGAGTTTTCTCGGCTTGGTTGGTTATTATCGTCGCTTCGTAGAGAGTTTCTCGTCTATTGTGGCGCCTATGACTAAATTGACCCAGAAAGGTGCTCCGTTCAGGTGGTTGGATAAGTGTGAAGAGAGCTTTGAGAAGCTCAAGACAGCTTTGACTACAGCCCTAGTATTAGTGTTGCCTACAGGTTCAGGGTCTTATACTGTGTATTGTGACGTGTCACGTATTGGTCTCGGCGTAATACTGATGCAAGACGGTAGGGTGATTGCCTATGCGTCTAGACAGTTAAAGGTACATGAGAATAATTATCCGTTCCATGACCTTGAGTTAGTAGCTATTGTTCATGCCTTGAAGATTTGGCGGCATTATTTATACGGTGTCCATTGTGAGGTTTATACCAATCACCAGAGTCTGCAACATCTATTTAAATAGAAGGATCTTAATTTGCGGCAGCGGAGGTGGTTGGAGTTGCTTAAGTATTATGATATCACCATTCTCTATCATCCTAGAAAGGCCAATGTGGTGGCCGATGCCTTGAGTCGTAAGATGGAGAGTTTGGGCAGCTTAGCATACTTACCGGTAGTAGAGAGGCCTTTAGCCTTGGATGCTCAGGCCTTGGCCAATCAGTTCGTGAGATTAGATATTTTGGAGCTCAGTCGGGTTCTAGCTTGTGTGGTTTCTCGGTCTTCTCTTTATGATCGTATCAGAGAACGTCAGTATGGTGACCCCCATCTGCTTGTCCTTAAGGACACGGTTCAGCACGGTGATGCCAAGGAAGTCACTATTAGGGATGACGGTGTATTACGAATGCAAGGCAGGCTATGTGTGCCTAATGTATATGGGTTGCGTGAGTTAATTCTCCAGGAAGCTCACAGTTAGCGGTACTCCATTCATCCAGGTGCCGCGAAGATGTATCAAGATTTGAGGCAGCACTATTGGTGGAGGCGAATGAAGAAATATATAGTTGGGTTGTAGCTTAGTGTTTAAATTGATAACAGGTAAAGTACGAGCATCAGGGACTGGGAGGATTGCTTCAGAGACTTGAAATTCCGGAGTGAAAGTGGGAGCATATTACCATGGACTTCGTAGTTGGGCTCCCATGGACTTTGAGAAAGTTTGATGCTGTTTGGGTGATTGTAGATCGGTTGACCAAGTCCGCGCATTTCATTCCAGTTGGTACTAATTCTTCGGAGCTGTTGGTTGAGATTTATATCCGTGAGATTGTTTGCCTACACGGGGTGACCGTGTCCATCATTTCGGATTGGGGCACGCAATTTACATCACAGTTTTGGAGAGTAGTGCAGCGAGAATTGGGCACACAGGTTCAGTTGAGTACAACATTTCACCCTCAGACGGACGGACAATCCGAGCGCACTATTCAGATATTGGAGGATATGCTACGCGCTTGTGTCATTGATTTTGGGGGTTCTTAGGATCAATTTATGCCACTAGCAGAGTTTGCTTACAATAACAGCTACCAATCGAGCATTCAGATAGCCCCGTATGAGGCTTTATATGGGAGACGGTGTCGGTCTCCGGTGGGCTGGTTTAAGTCGGGTGAGGCTAAGCTATTGGGTACTGACTTAGTTCAGGATGCTTTGGAGAAGGTTAAATTGATTCAAGAGCGGCTTCGTACAGTGCCATCTAGATAGAAGAGTTATGCCGACAAGAAGGTTCGTGACATTGCTTACATGGTTAGGGAGAAGGTTCTGCTCAAGATTTCACCCATGAAAGGTGTGTTGAGGTTCGAGAAGAAGGGCAAGTTGAGCCCTCGATATATTGGGTCGTTTGAGGTGCTTAAGAAGATTGGAGAGGTAGCTTATGAACTTGCATTTCCGCCTAGTCTATCCAGTGTCCATCCACTGTTTCATGTATCTATGCTCCGAAAGTATGTCCGGGATCCGTCGCATGTTTTGGATTTCAGCACGATGCTGTTAGATGGTAATTTGACTTATGATGTGGAGCTGGTGGCCATTTTAGACCGGCGGGTTCGAAAGCTGAGATCAAAGGACATAGCTTCAGTGAAAGTGCAGTGGAGAGGCCAGCCAGTCGGAGAAGCTACTTGGGATACTGAGCGGGAGATGCGGAGCAAATATCCACACTTATTTGAGGCTCCAAGTATAATTCTAAACCTGTTCGAGGACGAACGTTTGTTTAAGAGGGGGAGAGTGTAACGACCCGGCCGGTCATTTTGGGTATTACAATCCCGTTTCCCCATTTATTTCTTAATTTATGCTTTAGAGTTGTTATGTGATTCGCCGAGGTGATTGGTTTGGGTCCGGTGAGGTTTTGGAATGAATTGAAACACTTAGTATTAAGGTTTAAAGCTTAGGTTAAAATAGTGATCGGATGTCGACTTATGTGTAAATGACCCCGGAATAGAGTTTTGATGATTCCAATAGCCCTGTATGGTGATTTTGGACTTAGGAGCGTGCCCTAAAAATTATTTGGAAGCCCGTAGCTAAATTAGGCTTGAAATGGCTAAAATAGAAATTTAAGTTTGGAAGTTTGACCGGAGAGTTGACTTTTTGATATCGGAGCCGGAATCCAATTCTAAAAATTGGAATACCTCCATTATGTCATTTATGACTTGTGTGCAAAATTTGAGGTCAATCAGACTTGATTTGATAGGTTTCGGCATTGAAGGTAGAAGTTGGAAATTGTTAGTTTTTCATTAGGCTTGAATTGGAGTGCAATTTGTATTTTTGATGTTGTTTGATGTGATTTGAGGGCTCGACTAAGTTCATATCATGTTTTAGGACTTGTTGGTACATTCGGACGGGGTCCCGAGTGGCTCGAATGAGTTCCGGGGTAAGTTTTGAGCGAGTCCAGGCTTTTTGGCACTCTGACGATGTTATGGAACAGTTGAAGTACGGAGGGCACATTTTAGAGTGCAGAAGTCGGCCGCAAACTCCCAAAGTGCTGTAGCAGTAGGAATTGTGCGGACCGCACTTGAAGATGTGCGGACCGTAGTTAAAATTGTGCGGTCCGTAGAATTCTTCTCGCAACCGCAGAAAGGTGATTTCGCTGGTTCGCTGGTTCGACTTTGTATGCTTATATCTTTTAATCTACAAGGGATTTGGAGATGATTCAAAATGAAAGTTGTAGCCCTTTGCATCTAGTTTTCAGAAAGGTATAGCATTAATCATTTGGACATTTGTACAGAAAGTTATGGGCATTTTACTGACGCCTGGTAAGCAGTCACTGTGAAGTGCGGCCGCACAATTTGGACTGCGGCCACAGAGCTTCGAAATGTGCGGACAACACTTGAAAATGTGCGGACCGCACATTGGGAGATCAAACGTGGTACTATATAACCGAGGGTTAATGTATTATTTCACATTTGGACGTTGGGAGCTCAGTTTGTGACGAGTTTTCGTGGGTTTTTCAAGAAATTCATCGGGGTAAGTGATTCTAACTCAGATTTGGTTAATATAAATGAATATATCACTGTTTTTATCATTCAATTAGTAGTTTGAGACAGAAACTTGGGAAAAATTGTAGAAATTTTACAAAAATGAATTTTTTGGATTTGAACATCGATTCGAAGTCGGATTTGAGTGAAACTAGTATGGTTGGACTCGTAATTGAATGGATTGTCGGATTTTGTGAGCTTCATCGGATTCCGAGAGGCAACTTTTGGGTGCAATTTCGGATTTTTATTGGAAAATTAGTATTTTCATATGGAATTAATTCCTATAATTTGTATTGACTGAAACAAATTATTTGTGGCTAGATTCGAGGCGTTTGGAGGACAATTCACGAGGCAAAGGCATAGCGGAGTAAAGAATTACAAGGTTTGAGGTAAGTAACAGTTCTAAATTTGGTCCTGAGGGTATGGAACCCCGGATTATGTGTTATATGATTGGTTTTTAGGTGACGCACATGCTAGGTGACGGGCGTGTGGGCGTGTACCGTAGGAATTGTGACTTGGTAAAATTCCATGGAACTGTGTAGTTGAATAATATGTTGTTATCAGTACATTTTCTATGTAGTAGAGAAATTGAACCACAAATCATGTTTAGATTATGTGTTGGCACTATAGGGACCCACAGAGGTCGTGTACATGTTAAACTATCTGCTAAACTGTTATTTTGTACTCAGTCACAATTTATTAGTTTATTTTATCTCTGTCTCTATTGTCAATTATTGATGCATCATATCATTGTTGTTTGGGCTGATTTTCATGATTATTGAGAGCCCGAGAGACTGGAGAGATTTATGACTGAGTGAGGCCGAGGGCCTGATTGTGAGATAGTATACTATAGCACGTGATTTGTCCGTGCAAAACGTGAGTTGTCCGTGCGGATCCAGATATTATACTATAGCACGTGAGTTGTCCGTGCAGCATGTGAGTTATCCGTGCGGATCCAGATATTTATACTATGGCACGTGAGTTGTCCGTGTAGCACGTGAGCTGTACGTGCGGATATAGATATTGATACTATAGCACGTGAGTTGTCTGTGCCGCACGTGAGTTGTCCGTGTGGATTATAGCGCTTGGGATGTAGGAGCCCTTCCGGAGTCTATACACACCCCAGTGAGCGCAGGTACCTACTGAGTGCGAGTGCTGAGTGCTGAGTGCTGAGTGCTGAGTGCTGAGTGCTGAGTGAATGAAACGGCTGAGTGACTGTGGTCCTGAGAGGATGCATTTGATTTCATTCTTATTGCACTATAGTTGTCATATATCACTGTGTTGGAAATTCCTGAAAGATATTATCTTCTTTTTCAGTCGAACTTGGTATGAAATTTCTGTTGAGTTTTAAATGTTGAACATGAAAGCATGCCTATCTTCTTATGTTGGAAATTACTGTAACTTGACTCAGCTGTGAAGCTCGTCACTATCTTCAGCTCTTTATTTAGTATTGTTACTTGCTGAGTTGGTTGTACTCACACTACACCCTGCACCTCGTGTGCAGATCCAGGTACCTCCGGACACGACGATTGCTAGTTATTCAGAGCTTTATCTGTGGAGTCTATCGATGTAGCTGCTTGGCATCCGCAGACCTTAAATCCCTTCTTTCAGTTGTTGTACTGTTCTATATTTTTCAGACAGTATTTTTATCAGTCAGACTGGTTATCATTTAGATGCTCATGTACTCAGTGACACCGAGTTTTGGGAATATATTTTATGTCAGTGATTTGTGAGATTTTCTTTGAAATTCAAATATTAATGTTTCAAACTTAAAAGAAATTGTGGTTTATTGAGGTTTTCGGCTTGCCTAGCATTGAGGTAGGCGCCATTACGACAGGTTAGGAATTTTGGGTTGTGACACTTGGCCAAACAGGCTCTAAGACTGTAACATTAAGTTGAAATCCATCATTGATTCTGATAGTCTAGCTTGTTGTATAGGATGAAATATGATATGACACGTGGTCATCTAAAGAAAAGACACGTGGAACCCTAGACGGGGATGGCCGAAGACTGAACGCAGCCATTCTGCTTGTCACCAGAAGGGATAACGTTCATAAATGTGTATTAAATGCTCTGCACCCGGTAGCATTTAATAAGGAATATTCTGCAGCATTAAGAGCGATGACCCATTATAGAGAATTTGGCATTTATGTTCACCGTTACATCTTCATCAATGGCCCTCATAATTGACATTAAAGGAGGGCACGATCCTAGGACCTCCTTTCCTAGACACAACTATAAATAGTGAACCCAGTTATCATTGTAAAGGAGACGAATTTTCTGGAAAAACTTACAGTACATTCTATACAAAGCTTAATACAATCTTACTTTTCCGCTTTTTGATCTCATCATTGCTGTGCCCGGAAACCTTGTTCCCGGAACTGTTATTTCTGTTGTTTAATCTAAATTATAAGGCTAAGTATTGTACATTTTCTTAATTATTGCATTATTTTAAGATAAAATTAGTTCACTTGTCTATAAACCACGTATAAATTCAACTGTACCGTTTTACGGGTAAACAGTTTGGCGCCCACCGTGGGGCCTAGACAGCCGTGCAATTAAATTGGTAATTGCCTTTTTTACTAACGTGATTTTATTATTTTGTCTTAGAAAAAATCACAAAAAATGGCAGATAACAGTGCTAACAACACGTACAACCTTGGAATTCGAGGGGATCGGCCTCATTTCGAGGATTCAATAAGTGACACCCGCAATGAGGGAAATGATGCCACGCCAGTGCATGACAGGCAGAACCCTCGACAGATTTGAGAGACAACTCCGATGATGCTGATGAGGAGCATGTCGTGGATGCGGTGAGGGTCCTACAAGAGAAACAAGCGATCATTCTAGGCCATCTCACACGGTAGGATAAGGTTATGATGGAGCTGAAGCAGGCGCTATCGGGGGCTTCGAAAAATGCAAAAAGACGAGATTCAATTCCTCCTGGTGTTCCACAAACCAAACAACGCAGAGAGTCGACAACAACACTCCCAGGGGTGAAGTTGGCTCCGATGGGGCTGTGGGGAATGGACCCATTCAAGAATGAACTTTTACGGTTTATGAGGGAAGTAAACGCCCGCATGGACCAGATCCCGGGCGCGCAACCAGTATTGAAAGGCCCAGACTCGAAGAAGTATACTCAATTGCCGTACAAGCCAAGTGCGGCACCAGAACTAATCCCAAAGCGGTTCAAAATGCCTGAAATGCCAAAGTATAATGGGACTTCAGACCCATAGGAGCATATTACCACCTACACAACGGCTGTAAAAGAAAATGATTTAGCTCCTCAGGAAATTGAATCTGTGTTGTTAAAGAAATTTTGAGAAACTCTCACGAGGGGAGCTCTAATGTGGCATTCATTATTACCCAAGTATTCCATAGATTCCTTTGAGATGCTCGCGGATTCTTTCATTAAGGCTTATGCCGGGGCCATAAAAGTACAAGCCCGGAAGGCCGACATATTCAGGATCACACAGGGATAATCCAAATTATTACGAGCGTTCGTTACCCGATTCCAGAAAGAAAGAATGTTGCTCCTCGCTATCCTGGATGAATGGGCAGCTGAAGCATTCACCAAAGGATTGAATCCGAGAAGCTCAGACGCTTCCCAGAAGCTGAATGAGAGTTTGCTTGAGTTTCAAGCAATAACTTGGGCAGATGTCCACAACCGGTACGAGTCAAAGATAAGGATCGAAGATGACCAGGCCGATTCTACATCATCGGCCAAGGGATGGGAGAAGAGCAGAGAAAAATCAACGGATGACTACGACGCGGACATACAGACTTCGAGGGGCCAGTTTTTACCTTACGAGCGGACCGAAGGCCATGGCAGAAACTCCCGGAAAGCAAACAAGTTCACCTTTGACAGAGGGAGCGATCGTGGTCGAAATAATAGATCACTTCAGGATAAAGAGACGTCGGGGTCTCGGAATCCTTCTTACCCCAAGTTATCGGAATATAACTTCAACGTCAGTATAGTGGAGTTAGTGTCAGCCATGAGAAACATTAAAGAAGCACGATTCCCGAGACCTACGAGATCCGATTCCAACCAGAGGGATCCCAAATTATGGTGTGAATACCATGGGATGAACGACCACCGAACATGGGACTACTGACACCTCTGGGAAGAGGTGGCAACACTATTGAAGAATGGTCACCTCAGGGAATTCTTGAGTGACCAAACTAAGAACAATTATGGTCGTAACAGAGACAACGCGGAACCTTTAAAAGCAGGAGAAGAACCCCCATGCCAAACGATCAATATGATCTTTGGAGGGAATGAGATTAACGGGGTCACCTTTTCGGCAGCGAAGAAGACGAAAGTATCAATAAATCATAGTAAAAGACTCCGGGAAGACGATATCACTTTCACGGAGGAGGACGCAGACGGATTGTTGTTACCACATAACGATGCACTGGTAATTTCTTTAAATGTGTTGGATTTTAAGATTAAGTGTGTTTAGTGGATCCAGAAAGTTCGGCTAATATCATACAATGGAGAGTATTGGAGAAGGCTAAACTCACCAAAAGCACTATTCTGGCAACAAAGCTCCTCGCTGGATTCAACCTTGCGAGCGTGATGACCCGAGGAGAGATTTTGCTGCTCACAAATGCTGAAAGAGTAATGAAAACAACTCTCTTCGAAGTAGTAGATGGTGACATGGGATACAATATTATCCTGGGAAGGCCATGGTTACACGAGATGAAAGTTGTACCCTCAACATATCACCAATTGCTGAAGTTTCCAATGCCCGAAGGAATCAAGCATATAAGAGGTGATCAACCGGTAACAAAAGGGATGAATGCAATTTCGGTTTCCAATAGCAAAGGGAAGGAGCACACGGCATAGCAATTACATGAACTGACACCTATTCCCAAGCTAGAAGAAGTTAGCCCAGGAGCAGAATCGTCAGAACATTATCAGGTGCCGAGATATTTCTATGTTCCAGAAGAGACGGACGCAACGAAGTCCACAGCAAATGAATTGGAGCAAGTTGCCTTGTTCGAAGAATTCCTAGAAAGGAAATTCCATTTGGGGACAGGACTGCACCTGGAGCTCAGGTATGGTTTTATTGAATTCCTTAAATTTAATGCCGATTATTTTGCATGGTCGCATGAGGATATGACAATATCCCGACGGAAGTAGCCGTGCACAAGCTGAGTTTGGATCCCAACGTACCTCCGGTAAGACAAAAGAAATACCTTATTGTCAAGGCCAGGAATAAATTCATCAAAGAAGAGGTAACCCACTTGCTTAATATAGCTTCGATCCGAGAGGTAAGATATCTGGACTGGCTAGCCAATGTAGTAGTAGTTCCTAAGAAGAACAATAAATTTCTTATGTGTGTAGACTATAAAGACCTTAATAAGGTGTGCCCGAAAGACTCGTTCCCACTGCCAAATATCGATCAAATAATTGATGCCATGACCGGTCACGAGTTTATGAGTTTCCTCGGTACTTATTCCGGGTACAACCAAATCAAGATGAACCTAGAAGATCAGGAAAAGATTTCGTTTATTACGAATTTCGGTACATATTGTTACGATGTGATGCCCTTCGGGTTGAAAAACGTCAGAGCCACTTATCAACAGCTCGTAAATAAGATGTTTGAAAAAAAAAGACTATGAAAGTTTATATAGACGATATGCTCGTTAGGTGTTTGAATGTAGGTGACCACCTTAAGCATTTGCAAGAAACATTCGACATCTTGAGGAAGCATAACATGAAACTTAATCCCGAGAAGTGCGCGTTTGGGGTCAGTTCTGGTAAGTTTCTGGGATTTCTGGTCTGACAAAGTGGAATTGAGGTAAACCTCGACAAAATTAAGGCCATAAAGGATATCCCGGATCAATTGTCGAACGTAAAATAAGTCCAAAGGCTCACAGGAAGATTAGCAGCTTTGAGCAGGTTCATTTCCCAGTCATCGGAAAAATGTCATCACTTTTTCACGCTGCTCAAAAAGAAAAATAATTTCGAATGGACACCGGAGTGCCAGCAGGCTCTAAGGGACCTGAAGAAGTACTTATCAAGCCCTCCATTGCTCTCAAAACCAAAAGAAGGTGAAACGTTGCTAGTCTACCTCGCAGTTTCAGAAGTTGCGGTAAGTGCAGTTTTAGTCCGGGAGGACGAAGGTACGCAGTTTCTCATTTATTACATTAGCAAAATTTTAACGGGAGCAGAAACTCGCTACCCACATTTGGAAAAACTAGCCTTAGCTCTCGTAGTCGCCGCTCAGAAGCTGAGGCCCTACTTCCAATGCCACCCGATAGTTGTGGTGACTACTTTCCCTTTGCGGAACATCCTCTATAAACCCGATCTCTCAGACAGATTGGCCAAATGGGCCGTCGAAATGAGTGAGTTCGATATAGAATATAAACCAAGGACTGCAATTAAGTCACAAGTCCTGGCTGACTTCGTGGCCGATTTCAGTCCGACACTACTGCCTCTGGCAACCAAGGAGGCAGTAATGAGATCAGAATCAACATCGGGGGTTTGGACCTTATTTACGGATAGAGCTTCCAACATAAAAGGGTTCAGACTCGGAATAGTCTTAATCATGCCTTCGGGGGAAACCTTAAGGCAAGCCATCCATACAATCTCTTTAACTAGTAATGAAACAGAGTATGAAGCTTTGATTGCAGAGATCGAATTAGCTCGGGGACTTGATTCCGAGGTCATCGAAATCAAATATGACTCGCAGTTGGTGGTAAATCAGGTCTACAAGATCTTTGATACCAAAGAAGAACGTATGCAGCAATACGTGGTGAAGGTCTAGGCTCTTTTGGCAGGATTTCGGGAATGGTCAATTACTCATGTCCCGAGGGAGGATAACGCAAAAGTGGATGCATTAGCAAATTTAGGATCGTCGACAAAAATAAAGAGATCGGAGTCCGGAACGGTAGTGCAACTGATGAACTCTTTCCTGGATACAGATGCTTACTATGAGGTAAATTTGACTAGTCTGGTCTGGGACTGGAGAAATGAAATAATCGACTATCTCAAGCACGGGAAGTTGCCCGAACACCTCAAAGCATCACGGGCATTACGCGCCAAAGCTGCACGTTATAGCTTCAAGAGAGGCCAATTGTATAGTAAAATCCTTCCAAGGCCTGTTGGCCCGGTGATTAGGAGCGTCAGAAGCTAATTATGTCATGAGAGAAGTCAACGAAGGGATATACAACAATCACTCGGGTGCAGATTCTTTGGTGCTGAAGTTGGTACGGGCAGGATATTACTGGCCTCGCATGGAACAAGACGCCAAAGACTTCATACGAAAATGTGATAAGTGCCAACGCTATGCACCACTAGTACACCAACCGGTAGAACCCTTACATTCAGTTCTGTCCCCATGGCCATTCATGAAATGGGGGATGGACATCGTCGGACGGCTGCCACCGGCTCCCGGAAAGGTAAGGTTTCTTTTAATTTTGAATGACTATTTTTCTAAATGGGTGGAAGCAGGTCTTTATCAGAATATCAGAGAATGCGAAGTGGTGGATTTACTATGGAAAAATATAATTTGCAGGTTCGGAATACAAAAAGAGATAGCATGCGACAATGGGCCACAGTTTATCGGTGCAAAAGTTACAAAGTTCCTCGAAGATTTGAAGATAAAGAGGATCACTTCTTCTCCTTATCATCCAAGCGCAAACAGTCAAGCGAAGTCAACAAACAAAGTGATTATTCAAAACCTCAAGAAAAAGTTGGAAGCAGCAAAAGAAAAATGGCCCGAAGAATTTCCCGGAGTTCTATGGGCCTATAAAACAACGGCCAAATCGAGCACATGAGAAACTCCTTTTTCCCTTGTGACGGTGCTGAAGCCCTAATCCCGGTGGAAGTGGGCGAACCCACTTTGAGATATTTTTGGGTAGATGAAGCATCGAACAACGAAGCAATGTTAATCAACTTGGAACTGCTCGAGGAACGCAGGGACTTGGCACGTGTAAGAATGGCATCTCAAAAGCAGAGAATGGAGAGATATTACAAGTAAAGAGCCAACTTCCATTATTTCAAAGTAGGAGATTTGGTTATGAGAAAAGTAACCCAAAATACCCGAAAGTTCAACGCGGGGAAGCTAGGTCCAACGTGGGAAGGTCCCTACCGGATTTCAGCTATCACTGGGAAAGGTTCATACGAGTTGGAGAACCAGAATGGAGACAAGTTGCCTAGCAACTGGAACGTGGCACACCTCAAAAGATATTATTGCTGATGAACATTACTCAAGCAGAAAGTATGTGCTGCACTCTTTTTCCCTGCGTTCAGTTTTTGTCCCAATTGGGTTTTTCTGGCAAGGTTTTTAATGAGGCAGCGATAAAAAGCATACTACGAAGACAGCAGCAATAAGACCTTTGATAGCAAGGCAAACAAACAAGCTTCCACTCGGGGACGTTCAGATAATCTTTGATTCGATAGCAAATTCCCACTGCCAAGTTAAGTTTGCTACCGAACAGAGGCTACCCGACCGTAAGCAAGCACAAACCGCTAGAGGATTGTTAGATATTCTTTCGCTCGAAAGCATGGATTCCTAAGGGGAAGTAAGGTATGTTACCGAGTTAAGGATTATCCAGCAATTCATTGGTGGGATCTATGAAGACACAAGACTTCCAGTGTTCCAATTCGCATTCGAACACTGGGGGGATGACATGAGGATACGACAACATTGACTGCCATGTCAACCGGGAAACAAAAATCTAGAAACCAAATGCATCATCGAGACTGGGGACTGCGCAACCAGCCCCGTAGAAACAAGTTGTACATGCTAGCCACAAGTAATGACAATTTCTTAGCATAATAAATGCTTGTGTACTTTTGAAAATAGAAGGAATTATATGAAAATAAATCCTTTTATTTTTATCTTGTTTCTTGTCTGAACGATGAACTAACTTCGTCATTTGAAAGTTAAACAAGTATTTCAAATGTTAGTGCCGTAATGAACAGGAGACATCCTTTTAAAGAGCACTGTAAATATAAGAGGGTCCTCTCTTATGAAAACTCTGACGTTAAAGGGTTGGTTTCGGAAGAATTTATGACCGAAATCAAAATGTCTTCGAGGAAAAATGCACCCGAAGACATACACGAACAAACGCAAAAAGTAAACTTGGGCAAATACTTATAGAAACCCTCATGTAATAGGGATAATGCTCGGAACCAAAGTGCTTCGAGGAAAATACATCCGAGACTACACATAGTAAAGTGTGAACAGAAAAACGTGCACAGAATTCTTAAGCAAATGTAAAGGTCAAAGACTTGCATGGATATTCAAACGAAAGTAAGACTCAAACAATACTTGAGCAAAAATATGTCTTTATTTACAAGAACGTGCCAAAACAGTAAAAGTACAAAATGGGAAAAAGAAAAGAAAATCTAAACTGCAGTGCCTCCAGAACCAGGAGGAAGAGAAGTGTCAGCATCCCCGGGAGAAGTAGGTGGGTCCATCGGTGGCTCAATATTTTCATCAGTTCGGCCTTCGGCATCATCATCTTCTGATTCTTCTTCAGTTCTCGAAAACTCAAAACCTGAACCAGAAGGACCAGGTACATCAGACCTCGATGGGAGTCCACTTTTAGCAGCTAACTCAAGCTTGCGTACCTTAGCAATTTTGGCATCAAAGTCAGTGACACCAGCTTTGGCCTCTTCCAAAGTTTTTCTCCTCATGTTGTATATAGCGTAAGTTTTTTCAACAACGAGGGAAGCCTGTCGGTGCTTGAGTTCTTCTTTGAGTTGGGTTACCTCGACAGAAAGGTTTTCTCGGGCAGACCTAGCAGATTTGAGGCTGACATCAAGATCGTGGACAGTTGAACTAAAGAGCCTATTATGCTCGATAGTTTTCCTGTACTTCTCTTCTAGCTGAGTGTCTTTCGCCCCACAGCAGCAAGCTCTTCAATTTTAGAGTTCAAGGCGGCCTCTAAGTTAATCACTCTTTCAGCGGAGGCAACCTCGCGCTCGGTTGTAGCAAGAACGACGTCCTAGACTTCAGCCCATTTGGCCTTGGCTTCATCAAATCTAACCCTCAATGGGCCAATTTCTTAGCTAAGGGTTACCACTTCTTGCTCGCTTTGCTGCAAACGATCCTCCAAAACAACAATCTCAGTAGCTTTGGTTTCTAGTTCCGAGAGGCGGAGAACAGCTCGATCTCGTTCCACCAAAAGTTAATTCTGTTCAAAAGTAAGTTCCTCCTTCTCACGAATCAACCTCTGAAGGCCCGCAGAAGCAAAAGTCTTTGCCCTCTTATTCTTTTCCCCGGCTGCGGAGGAATGTCTTCTCTTAGGTTGTTTATCCTTTGGCCAGGGACTCCGTAAAAAAGTGTTTGCGCCCGAAACAGGCCCGGAGATACCTGTTCGAGTAAGTACCTCCTGAAGCAGCCTCGCTGCATCAGCAGTATCAGCCAAGACGTCCTCCTCGGGGATAGCAACAGAGCTCGTAGGTAGACCTATTTTTGTGAACAAGTCAGAAGGGTTCAACCAAGTTCTCCATATACAAAAAATGATGGAAGCAAGGTAAGTTAAAATCACCACGATTTTTGTCCTTCCACCCGTATTTAAGGGCCATTTCTTTCCACAAATGAGTTTCGGGCGTCATGACGCCCAAGATCTTTTGAACCTACCGGTCCAAGCCTTCCATCACCGGTGAGATCCATCGAGTTGCTGAAACAAACGAAGGATGGAGGATCAATACATCTATAGCAAAATATTTAGTAAAAGGAAATACTAAACAAAGAGCTTACGAGTGCGGTTCCAAGTGGCCGAAAAGGATGAAGTCGTTGCCGGAATGATGTCATTGGTGGCGATTGTAATAAACCGTTCCATCCACCCATGGTCATTGTCATCACCCATGCTAGACAACAAAGCATGGTAGCCACGCTTGCATAGGTTTATCATTCCCCCGCGGAAGATTTTGGGAGAATAGAGATTCATCATATGAGCTAAGGTTAGCTCCTCTCTAGTCTCCTGGCACAAGCGTCAAAGGCAGGCAACCGTCCTCTACGCTGAAGGACTTACTTGTGCCAAACACACTGGGTAGCGAAGGCAAAACTACGCAATCACGGAATCAAGCTCTCCACTCAAAGAAAACGCACCCAAAGTAAAGGGATACGTGTAAAAGTATGTAAAACCTTCCTTGGGAAGGGTCACTCGCTCCGATAGATCAGGAGCAATGATATCCAACTTATGGCAGCGGCAGTCTTCCTTCATAGAAGAAATACTGGAAGGACGAATGGAAGAAGGGTACCTACTAACAGCCCATGTACGAGAGTTAGTAGTAGGGAATTTCTCTTCTAAGTTCTTTGTGCAACTGAGTCTCCTTGGGATGATGGAACCCACCATTGGAGGAGCAGAGTCCTCGACTTTGTTCTTGTTCTTTGAAGAACCGGCACGGTTGGAGGAAGAAGCCATTGAATAAGAAGAAGGAAAATATTTTTGTTTGAAGAGAATTAGAGAAAGGATGGAGAATAAAGATACAAATCAGAAGTTCGAAAAATTATGAAGTGCAAAGGAAAAGAATGACGCGTATAAGTAAAATTTTGGCAGCTAATTCATGGCCATGATTACCTCGATAATCGGCAAAAGTTGTGCTGAATCGTGAGATGACGCATGTTCAGGACATTAAATGCGGAGAGGCGTGCGTCTAATCAACCGTCAGAAGCCTTCAGAGGGAGTTATAGTAATTCCCGCCAAAAGAGTGTTTCTGCCAATTTTCCGGTAACACAAAGTTATGTCACCAAAAAGTAGGGGGACTATTTTTATAGGGTGAAATATGATATGACACGTGGTCATCTAAAGGAAAGACACGTGGAACCCTAGACGGGGATGGCCGAAGACCGAACGCAGTCATTCCGCTTGTCACCGGAAGGGATAACGTTCATAAAGGTGTATTAAATGCTTTGCGCCCGGTCGTATTTAATAAGGAATATTCTGCAGCATTAAGAGCGGCGACCCGTTACAGAGATTTTGATATTTATATTCACCGTTATATCTTCATCAATGACCCTCATAATTGACATTAAAAGAGGGCACGATCCTAGGACCTCTTTCCCTAGACATAGCTATAAATAGGAAGCCCAGTTATCATTGTAGAGGACACAAATTTTCTGGCAAAACTTACACTACATTCTATACAAAACTTAATACAATCTTACTTTTTCGTTTTTTGATCTCATCATTGCTGTGCCCGAAATACTTGTTTTCAGAACTGTCATTTCTGCTGTTTCATCTACATTTTGAGGCTAAGTATTGTACATTTCCTCAATTATTGCATTATTTCAGGATCAAATTAGTTCACTTGTCTAGAAATCATGTATAAATTCAAGTGTACTATTTTACGGATAAATACTTGTGACTTCGAGCCCTGTGACTGTTCATAAAGTGAGAAAGAACACGAGTAACCCTCTGATCACAAGAACGTGAAAATAATCAATGTTGTACAAACGTTTTCCAACTTTTTTGTTGCTCTTGCCCCTATTCGCTTTTGGTGGGAATATAAATGTTCGAGTTGTGTATGATTGCCCCATTGAACCTTCCTCTTTCCGTGTTTGTCTTGAAAGTCGGCAGCAAATTATTGCCAAAAACGAAATCTCCAGGCCACGTGGACAAGTGACTGCCTTAAGTAACAATAAAAGATCTCCGGAATGTCCTTTTGTTGTACAGGGTTTTTTTCTGTACATACACGTATCTAGTAAATTACAGGTCAAGCAACTTTTGCTTTGTATAGAGACTAGGAAGTTTCTTGCTTGCTTTAACTAACGGGGGAAAGAGGAACACCAAAATTGTTAAAATAACAAAAAATAAAAAGCTACAGAGTAAATGGTTGGAACTTCGGTTGGGAAGCTAGTATGGAAATTCTTGATCTCACTCCGTATTGGTAGGTCTCTTCATGTAAATAATACCCGAGGGAAGTTCTTGTTTGTGAAGGATTCTATTAAAAAAGAACAACTTTGCTTTAACTAAGCTTAGACTAAATATTTCCATGTTTATACTTTATATTAAAGGACAAGGGAAAAAAAATATGCAAACAATAATATTCAAAGTAGAAATTGAGAAGGAAAAAGAATATGCGTTACTTTCGCGTCTCACTCAATTTAACATGTAAACAATAATAAGAAATTAGTAAAATATTTCACAGAATGAGGGGATATTGCAACTTTTTCCACCAAAACCCACTAAAAACAGAAGATCGCTTATACAAATCAGACACATCATCCTTAGTGGCGTTAAAAAGAAGGTCTAGAACAGCTACTGAATCATGTGATTTATTGTGTTGTGGTCAACTTGGAAAGCCTTGGCAAGAAGATGAGCAGGAATATCAGGATTTGATTGAAAAACAGAACTTGCAATAGTAACAACGAAATACAAGTGCAGCTGCATTTCCATCTCCTACATTCTTCTCAAAATGGACAAAACCATATGGAAATGAAAAGTATCTCCCTTTTGAAGGGACTTTGAAATAAACGATGTTCTGGACTCGAAGTGACGAACCCCACATCAACAGTACCTTCCAAGATTAGCAGTACGATGAGAGTGCGGAGGGTTGATTCCACCTGCTGCAAAATCAGGAGGCGCTATACATAGGCCAAGAGTAATAAGGCCAATGCAGATTTGGAATTTAAGCTTTATGGGTCTAGTTCGAGCTTCTACCACAACACCCTTTGATTTACTAGCTTTAAAATTTAGGGAACTTTACATAACTGTCACAATTTAAAAGAAATATAACAAATTCTTAACATGAAACCCAATATTACAGTTGTGACAGGAAAATATTTATATTTGTAGCACACAGTTTCATTAAAATAGGAATATTAATTATTAATCCGTAAACATAAGCAATTTGAATGGAAAGTCAATAATTCTTTGTAAAAAAATCATGCCTTTTTTTCTCTTTATCTATTAGCTTGCCTTCTTTTTCTTCATCTTCTTAATTTTGTTATCTGCCGAATCCAATATATTTTCTAAATTTATTCCATTCGTTTTCTTTTTAATTATCTTTCTTAAGTTTTTCTCTTCCTTCTTTCTTCCTTTCTTAATATAAAGATCTTACTTCGATAATAATATATGTTAATATATACAAAACGTATATATAAAAAAATATACATTGAATTAACACATATAAAATATACAAAAAATATACATAAAAAATACATCTTCAATTAAGATGACAATTAGACATGTGAAATATACATAAAAATATATATCTTAAATTTAATTAAGATGGCATATAAATATACATAAAAAATAAATCCCGAATTAAAATGGCACTTGACATATAAAATATATTTGAAATATACATTAAAAATACATCTTAAAATAAGATGGTGCTTCACAAATAAATATACAAAAATTATATATATAAAAATATATTTTGAATTAAAGTGATACTTGATATACAAAGTATAAAAGACATATAAATCAATACATCTTGAATTTAGGTAGCAATCACATATGCATCAGATTTTCAAAAATAGAGTGAAGAAGATGAATGTTGGAAAGAGAGAATGGAGATGGACAAAAAAGGTATTTCATGTGATTAGTGAGTCAGTTAACTTATTAAATATTGAGCTTAATTTTTATAATATGCTAATAATAAAAAAGTGTCATTTATGCAATAAACAATAAATGATGCTATTTTTTTAAATAATAGTTAAAAAAGGATCATATCAGGACCCAAACCGATAGGCCGTGACGGGCACACAGTACCTTACTCAATCGAGTACCCACGTAACGTATCTTTCTTATTACTTCATCATATACACGTGACATACGGGCCTAATAGGCCAACATGATCATTTATAAACTCAAAACATAGGCCGACAAGGCCGTACAATCTTTTACGTACATGACATATATCTACAAGCCTCTAAGAGTACATAAATATCATAAAGGTCGGGACAGGGCCCCACCATACTAATCAGTACATGTTCTAATCATACTGACCACATAAGCAACTCCGGAACAAATGGAGTGCACCAACATCTTCCGCTGAGCTGATCGCCTACTTGGAGGACTCTCGACCTGTCTATCAAGACCTGCGGGCATGAAACGCAACGTCCCCAGGCAAAAGGGACATCAGTACAAATAATTTACCGAGTATGTAAGGAATGAAAATCAGTAAATAATAGACATGAGAGAAACATAGAGTAAAAGACTCGACATGTACGTGTGCATTGCTCTGTGAGTCATTTCATTTTTATAATGTCATGCATATGCGTATAAATATCATACCATGCACAGGTATATGCATTCATAGCATCATCAAGCCTCTGAGGGCATCCCATCATATCATTTTAGCCACTGTGGGCAAATCATCAACGTATACCAGCTGATTAGGTGGTGGTGCGTATATAACGCCATAACCTTTTTTCATATCCCATATACATATAATATACGTGTATATAACGCCATCTGGTCATGGGTCAATGTACATGTATAAATGAATGAAATGCATAAGAAATATATTAATAATATTTTCTCGGAATGTCATAAAAATAATATGCCTTAAGAAATACGTTAATAAGATTTTCTCGGAATGTCATAAAAATAATATGCCTGTTAGATAAATTTTATCAAATACGCATTTTTCTGAGACCCATAAACAAAAGATATAATAATAATTCACTTGGAAAATCAAGAATATAGACACCCCTAATATTTCTATGAATAGAGTCATTTATGGAAATTGTGCGTTTGCTCGTGTCTTTCAGTATCATTTGGGTTATGCCAAAAAGAAAGAAGGGACAGCCTTAACATACCTGAACCAATTCTCTTGAGAAAGATTACACGGTACTCCTTAAAATTTGCAAAAACTCACGCTATATTATGTTGTGAAGTTTCAAATGAGTTTCGGAGCTCCATCCGTTAGCAAAAGAACGGGAAGTATGGTGCTGGAATAGGAAATACTGACAATGGTCGTTTGTGAGTGCTTGAGGGAATTTGATGATCTGATCTAAATCTGTATCCATTAACTCATAAACCAAATAAACATCTTTGAAACTTGTCTTGTAGCAAACATTAGCTTGCATCTTCTGATGGAAGTGAATATTACTATGTAAATCATATTAAGAAAGCTAAAGAATGGTGTAAATCTTTATTGGATACTTGCTGAATTTTATCTATTATCTTGTAGAGATGAAGTTTGAATTATGAGAGGTCTTTATGTCTTTGGTGGTGGGCCCCACTTGTGTGGTGACTTGGCTAAAGAATGCCCAATTTATGCCACTTTGCTTTGTGACTAATGAGTCAAAATTTGTTGGCTTTCATGGCTGCTACATTTAGGTTCTTTAGACTTATCCAAATCTTAATTACTTAATTAGCTTGGTTATTTAGTTAATGTCCCACTAAAAATTTATAATTACCCAATTATCTACATACTTAAGAATGATCTCAAATTACTTAAAATACTACTTACTTTTAATATACTTCATACATCTTACTATCATGGTCATGTGGTACCTTGTATGGCACTAGTCCATGAATACGGGGTATTATAGCTCTGGCCGTATTTTATCCTAAATTGACAAACTCGAGAAACTCATTTTCTTCGATTTGCTTGCCCCCTTACCTTCATGAATTTACTTGTTTCTTGTTTGAAATAACATAATACTTATAATTCCAAAATAATCTCATTCCCGAGCTTACGTCGATTAACTTACGACGAAACTTTAACGTACAAAAATGCGGGATATAACATAATTCCCCCCTTTGAACATTCGTCCTCGAATGTTGACTGATGCATTTATTATTTTTATGACTTATGACTTCCGAATAATTTAGTACTCTCTTTGTCATCTAGGCAACTGTTCTGTGAATAATTCCAAAAGTCAGGGCATTCCCCCCTTTAGGCTTCTTTCTCACACCATGACTTATGGTCGGAATCCTTCCAATCTTGTAACTGTTGTTACCTTCTATCATGCAGCCTGTATGACTTTGACCTTGTAAGTGCTCCTATGCGACTCTTCTCCCCTTTTTCCCCCAACATTTGGCCAATCTCTAGGCCTCACTTTGTAAATATATACAGAGCTTGACAAGATGTCCCTCAGGGCATCTATATGTATACTGAAGTTCTTTGCTCGGTGCTTTGTTGAACTTATGAATATTGTTATACCTTATTTCATAGATCCGTTTATCCATCCGTATGACTTTACTGCCATAACTCTTACTTTGAATTATCATTACTGAGGTCCGGTACCAAGCTCCAGGTTACTTTCGTTGCTTCTTATCATAGATGTATAAATCCATGTCCTTCAATGCTTCCTTATTATTGTTCATCTAAAGGATGGAATCCTTATCTCCTTTCATACATTGGAACTTTATCCATCTATTGTCGATTCACCTTAACATTGATCCATAATCTACCACTGATAACTTGACCTGTTATGTAATACTGTCGCTAGGGCTCTCGTCTCATCAGGAAATATTTGAAGTGATTTTTTTCCTGATCCACTTAGCGGCGATACTGTACTTCAATAACCGTACTTTATTGTATCCCAATGTGGTTTACTTACGTGGGTATTTTAATCTCGTACAATCCATGAAATCCTCTCCAAATCTTTATTCACTTGAAGGCCTAAATGTCATCCTTTATCCATCACAATTACATCCTTATTGTACTATCAGGGCAGCTTTCCATCTCTTTCAAATGCTATTAGTCTTAGACTCCCTTGAGTTTATTCAGGCTATACTGAACTTGCTATAACTTAGAGAGATCATTAGCTATCTTGTTTTCACGGGCTTAATCCCGAGAACTTATCTGTTCTCATCACCTTCTTACTCGCCCTTTCTCATCCTTACTCCTGTCATAAAACTTTGTCGCTTTACTATACTTTAGCTTGCGACCTCTACGTATTTATTTATACTATTCACAACCTTCCTTCAACTTGCTTGCACCATTGATTCCCTTATGTTATTCTGGAACATTAAGCGAGACATCACATCGTCTCTAACTCTTCTTTACTCTCTTGACTAGATCTTTCGGTACTTAGAAACCATAGGCTGGAAGGTACGCCACTGACGATGATGCTATCGTTCTTGGATACTGAATCCCAACGCTTCTAACCCTCTACCTGAAGTATGGATTATTCACAATCTTCTGCACCTGAGTATCTCGTATGTTATTCACCTTTACCTTACTTACCTTAAAATTTTGCATCGTATCTTCTATCTCTTTCATGACCTTCCTCCCATATAGATATAATTCACGTCCATAACTTGAAGCTCTATTATAATACTTGCACCTCTAGTGTATACACAATTCGGTATAAGCTCCATACTGATTTTTTTTATGAGGCGAATACTCTTCTAACTGTCTTTATCGTAGACCATTATACAATATGGCTATTGTACTATCTCTCTTATACCTCTGATACTAATAGTGATCCTGCAATGTTCTCAATCACGATTTCATTAATTTTCTGGGTCCAATGATCAAACTCCTGATTTACTTCGTTGTTGTAGCTCTTTAGTTTCCTCTTTCTTCTGATCAAGCTTTATGTTGGCTTAAGATATCTTACGATCTGTGGATCCCGGTATTATTAATTACTTTAGCCTTACATGGATGCTATAGAATATCCCGGATACAATCTTCTAATAATTCAATCCCTTATTTATGACCTGGGCTCAATTCTTTCTTTTAACTTATACCGAAATCTTCTACGGCTGTATGATTTTTAACATATATACTGTATGGATAATACTCCGAAACCTTAAGTGCGTTCATAACGTAACTAACTTTGGATCATTGATCGAATAATTCCTTTTGTTCCTTCTTAGCTTTCTTTAAACGTAAGTTATTACTTTTCCTGGTCTTCAGGGCCCTTTGTTGCATGCATACATAGCTTAAATTAGTGCCCACACATATTTGAATTCCATATAACTCATATGATCTTGAATATTAATTCTGATTTTACTTCCCATTCATTAGCCATGGTAGGTGCCACTTTCTCATGGAGTGCATACAATATTGTAGTGAGACTGTTTTTATATGTCCATTTCTTTTTTAGGTCACTGTGCTTAGGTTGAAGCCTTCTTCCTTATTTCCTCAGCTAGTCTTTCGTTGTAGTACTTCGGGAGGACCCTCTGACTCTTGCAAATCTATAGGCTTATTACATTTTATACTCGACGGATCTTTTGATGTCCTTCCTTGCCTATAATTATCTGTAGTTACTTACTTCCACACCCTTGTGCTTGTAGGGTTGTTCTGAACTCTGTCTTCCCAGTGGGACTCTCTTTTATTTCCATAACACTCATACGGTACCTTTACTACCCCGACTCCTATCTGAATATTTCTCAAGTATCATAATGTCATACTGCGAGACTGAAGTCCCCATGTTGGGGTTCACTATGTTCATCTTGCACAATCTGTTGATTTGTCTATGTCCTCTTGTTTAGCCATAACTAGGCTCTTCCTGGATCAATTACTAACAACTCGTTGGCACATTCTCATATCAATATTCCGCGTAATCTTTCTTAGGCTATTTCCTTTGCATTAACTTACGTCTCACACTGGCTCCTTATTTATCAATAACAGCTCGGGCAGGAACCCTTACTTCCTCTCCTTGATGTCGTGCTTGCACAATATTCTGGAATCGTAGCATATCTGCAGGATTTGGGTAAGTGCCATCTCATTCCTTTTTCATTTTTATCACATTATTCCTTTACCATTCCATAGTCACTAGAACCACTTAATTCCGACTTAATGCCACATCACTCCATATTATTCCCCCCTTTAGGGGAGTACTAAGAGCTGAAGCCACGAGGATCTACCTGTAGATATTTTACCTCTTTATCTTTGGCATCTTCTCACATCATCGATGGCCCTTACTTGCCTTACGGTAATCCTTCTATATCAAAGATAATAAAATTTCTTACTCACGAGGGTGACACTTAGCATAACTAGCACATATAGTCCCTTAAGCTTAACTTTGCTTACATTGCTTGCTTTAGCGAAACGTCTTCCTGAATGATCATTCTCTGAATTTTTCATGAATCTTCTTCTGTCCATTCTATTATCGCGAGAACGAAATCTGAAATTCTCATGATGTCGACCATTATCAAATCACTCAGTCCCTAATTCATGTTTAGTTTATCTTGTTCACCAGCCCATACTGATTTCTATTATTCTGGGGTCTAACTTTTCCTTCTGGTAGTCGCGTTAGAGTCACAAACTTATTTCTCGAGATGAGGATATGGATTTATGGCCTATACTCTTTTGTTGTCTCAAGGCCTGTCACCTCTCGTCTTTTCCTTCACTTGACAATAGACTCTGTAATAATGTCATCTTTTTGATCTACCGTTGTCATCCATGTACCACATTTTACTCATACTGCTTTATTAACTCTCTTCTTATTTTCCTGCTAACATTTTTGTCTATCACTTTATTCTAAAAACTTCAACAAGATATTCTTTTGCTTTTAGCTCCCCTTTGCTCCATCCACCAACTCTTCGGGTTGCCTAGCATTATCTCTCTACTAGAGACGGGAGCCATACTAAGATAATATTTATCCTTTCCAGGTTTCCAGTGCCTATCTTTGTAGTACTCATATCTAGCTGTACTATTTTAGGGTGCACCATCGAGATGACTCACAAGGAGATCCATTACCACGTTTTCTCTATCCTTCAGAAACGTCAATTAACTCTACCAATCCATCCACTATTTTGGGTTACTCTATCCCCAACCGGATCCTGATAACTCGTCCTTCTGTTAAACTATGTCTGTTAGCTCCTATAAGGCATAACTGAGATCAGTGTGGGCGATTGTACATACATCTGTCAGTGTCGAAGGTAACTCAAAATGCTTATATCTCCCTTCCTGAATGGTAAATAATAATAATCTTTATTAACTGGATACCTCGTACCCTTTTTTATCTTGCTTCTTTTACTTCTTGAAACTTGTATTTATCTTCTGAATCTCTCATTGTCTTTCACCATAAAGGTGGATAAATATTCTTACCTTAAGGTTCCTTATCAAGAGGCTTACACGTCTTAGTGTACACATGATCTGCTAAATACCTCATATTTCATAAGCATGATGCAAAAATTGAGATCCTCTGACTCAACTCTTCCACAGTTATATCTCTTACCAACCGTCTTTCTGGATGTAGGCATCGTTGTATTACGAATAAAATAGAGTTTAGGAAATTGAGTTCTTACAACTGAGCTCTACCACACGATCTAGAGTAAGAAGAAAGAGTGACAATCTTAAATGCCCTGTAGCCTCCTGCTTATAAGTGTGGTGCACGACACACCCATAAATAAGACTCTACTAGACACGGCTTGTAGATTCCCTATGACAGAACTGCTCTGATACCACTTTTGTCACGACCCAAACCGATGGGCCGCGATGGGCACCCGGTACCTTACTCAACCGAGTACCCACGTAACGTATCTTTCTTATTACTTCATCATATACACGTGACATACGAGCATAATAGGCCAACATGATCATTTATAAACTTAAAACATAGGCCGACAAGGCTGTACAATCTTTCACGTGCACGACATATGTCTACAAGCCTCTAAGAGTACATAAATGTCATAAAGTTCGGGACAGGGCCCCGCCATACTAATTAGTACATGTTCTAATCATACAGACCACATAAACAACTCCGGAACAAATGGAGTGTACCAACATCTTCCGCTGAGCTGATCGCCTACTTGGAGGACTCGACCTGTCTATCGAGACCTGCGGGCATGAAACGCAGCGTCCCCAGGCAAAAGGGACATCAGTACAAATAATGTACCAAGTATGTAAGGAATGAAAATCAGTAAATAATAGACATGAGAGAAACATGGAGTAAAAGACTCGACATGTGCGTGTGCACAGCTCTGTGAGTCATTTTATTTTTATAATGGCATGGATATGCGTATAAATGTCATACCATGTATATGTATATGCGTTCATAGCATCATCAAGCCTTTGAGGGCATCCCATCATATCATTTTAGCCACTGTGGGCAAATCATCAACGTATACCAGCTGATCAGGTGGTGGTGCGTATATAACGCCATAATCTTTTCTCATATCCCATATGCGTATAATATACGTGTATATAATGCCATATGGTCATGGGTCAATGTACATGTATAAATGCATGAAATGCATAAGAAATACGTTAATAATATTTTCTCGAAATGTCATAAAAATAATATGCCTTAATAAATACGTTAATAAGATTTTCTCGGAATGTCATAAAAATAATATGCCTGTCGGATAAATTTTATCAAATACATATTTTTCTGAGACCCATGAACAAAAAATATAATAATAATTCACATGGGGAATTAAGAATATAGACACCCCTAATATTTCTATGAATAGAGTCATTTATGAAAATTGTGCGTTTGCTCGTTTCTTTCAGTATCATTTGGGTCATACCAAAAAGAAAGAAGGGATAGTCTTAACATACCTGAACCGATTCTCTTGAGAAATATTATACCGTACTCATTAAAATTTGCAAAAACTCACGCTATATTATGTTGTGAAGTTTCAAATGAGCTTTGGAGCTCCATCCGTTAGCAAAAGAACGAGAAGTATGGTGCTGGAATAGGAAATACTGGCAATGGTCGTTTGTGAGTGCTTGAGGGAATTTGATGATCTGATCTAAATCTGTATCCATTAACTCATAAACCAAATAAACATCTTTGAAACTTGTCTGGTAGCAAACACTAGCTTGCCTCTTGTGGTGGAAGTGAATATTACTATGTAAATCATGTTAAGAAAGCTAAAGAATGGTGTAAATCTTTATTGGATACTTGCTGAATTTTATCTATTATCTTGTAGAGATGAAGTTTGAATTATGAGAGGTCTTTATGTCTTTGGTGGTGGGCCCCACTTGTGTGGTGACTTGGCTAAAGAATGCCCAATTTATGCCACTTTGCTTTGTGACTAATGAGTCAAAATTTGTTGGCTTTCATGGCTGCTACATTTAGGTTCTTTAGACTTATCCAAATCTTAATTACTTAATTAGCTTGGTTATTTAGTTAATGTCCCACTAAAAATTTATAATTACCCAATTATCCACATACTTAAGAATGATCTCAAATTACTTAAAATACTACTTACTTTTAATACACTTCATACATCTTACTATCATGGTCATGTGGTACCTTGTATGGCACTAGTCCATGAATACGTCGTATTATAGCTCGGGCCGTAATTTATCCTAAATTGACAAACTTCAACGAAATTCATTTTCTTCAATTTTCTTGCCCTCTCACCTTCACGAATTTATTTATTTCTTGTTTGAAATAGCATAATACTTATAATTCCAAAATAATCTCATTCTGGAGCTTACGTCGATTAACTTACGACGAAACTTTAACGTACAAAAATGCGGGATGTAACAGATCAAGCGTGTAAAAAACTCTAAAATGGATTTTTTGTACTTAGTAATTTTCTTAACATATTATATTACATATATATAGGATTGAGTCAAAGTTATTGATGTTTGGCCAAAATACTTTACTTTTAGTACATTACTCGCCCTATATTTTGTTGGTTTAGTGATTAATTATGCAGCATATGAGCTAAATTATGTTATTTTATGTGTAAGAGTATCGGAAGAAAGAGTCGAATGAAAGTCGCACGAAAAGAGCACGAAAATGTAAGAAACGAGCACAAAATCACCAAGTACCCAAGCTTTGCTACAGGCCAAGCATAACCAGCTCTATAGCCTGCTTTACCGTGCCACAGGCCAAGCATTGCAAGCTCTATAGCCATCTTGACCGCACTACATGCCAGGTGTAGCCAGCTCTATAGCCAGGCTGACCGCGCTATAAGCCTGGCCTCGCGAGGTCTATAGCCCAGTGATCAAAAGTTGCGGGTTAAAAGACTCCAACCCAGATTTGGACTCAAGGACTTTGGCCCTAACATATAAATACTCCCTAAACCAGTTGTAAAAGGGCTGGACACTATTTGGAGAAGAAAAAGGCTACATAGCACCGTGGAGCAAGAATCAAACGAGTTTTCCCTCCGGTTATGTCCTTACTTCATAGTTTAATATCTTTGAACATCATGATGATTGTTGATACATTTATGAGTGGCTAAACTCTCTCATCTAGGGTTTGATGGAACATATTGAAGGATGATTTTTCACTACGTTTAATATAAATTTGCCGTTGATCTTTCTCTACTTGTTCAACTATATTTTCGTTGTTGTTGATTGAAGAGCTCTCAATTAACTGTGCCTATTTAGTATGTATTACTCGAGAGAGAGTACGCATTTAGGTAGTTATTGAACAACACCACTCCTAACGTATTTGAGAGATCAATACGGATGGTTTAAAGGCGGGATTAGAGATAACGAAACCTTGGTGCGATAGTAGTGAGCGGTGAATTAGTGCCAGCTAGCGTAGTTCGAGAGAATACGTCTAGTAATTTGTGGTAGTTGCTCGAGAGAGAGCTATGACACCCAAAGTACTCACGATCGGTAGGAAAATTCTTAGGCTAATTTATAGGAAACATAGCGGGGAAGATTCCGACAATAGGAAAAATCATAACCCTAGACTTTTCCAAATCTTGTCTACAACATTTGCTCTGTTACTTATAAATTACTGTATTTTAATTACTTTGATCTTAGTTAGTAAACATTCATATCGCTATTTAATATTTCTGAAAGGTTGATTGCTTGAATTGGTGCGAAACTAGTGGTTGTAATTAGTAGGTTAATTTCCTGTGGAATTCGACTCCGGACTTATAAACTGGATTATATTTACAACGATCGCTAGACCTTTTAGGAGGCATAGTTGGGTGGATTAGTTATTGGGCACGGATAAACTCATAACATATACACTACATCCCCTAGTACATAAGCACAAGATGATAGGTTCAATTGAACTCACCACTAACGATATAGATATGCCTTTATCACATTGGATCCAAGTGCATTAGATGTATTCCTTGCTACGTCTGGTAAAGAAGTCCTCTGCTTGTACAAGCTTGGGATCCTTGCAGTCAGATCCATTCACAAATACATAAAATAATTTGATTTGATGCTAATTACTATCTCAATCGACAACTTTAAATGAGGTTGCATATATTCGTGTGAAAGAATGTGTAACAACCCGACCGGTCAGTTTGAGCATTTGCACTTTGCTCGGTAGTTTTAGGGCATGATTAGCCCTGTATGATGTATTATAACTTATTTGAATCGTTGGTTTTAGTTTTCAGGTTATTCAGAATTGATTTGGAAGAATGAATTTCCTGATTTAAGCTTTAAGTTGGAAGAGTTGACCAAGTTTGACTTTTGTGAAGTTCACCCCAGAACGAAGTTTTGAGGACTCCGTTAGGTCCGGATGGTAATTTTGGACTTGGGCGTATGCCCGAATTTGCATTTGAATATTTCTAGAAGGATTCAGCGCTAATTGGCAAAAGTTGGAAATTTAAAAGTTTGGAAAGTTCATAAGTTTGACCGAGAGTTGACTTTGATGAAATCGCGTTCAGATTGTGTTTTCGGGAATTGGAATATCTTCGTTATGTCATTTGGGACTTGTGTGCAAAATTTGGGTTCATTCTGGGTTGATTTGATAGATTTTAGCACGAGTTTTGAAAGTTGAACGTTCAAAGTTCATTCAAGTTCGAATTGAGGTGCGATTCGTCGTTTCGATATTGTTATATGTGATTTGAGGCCTCGAGTAGGTCCGTATTATGTTATGGGGCTTTTTGGTATATTTGGTCGGGGTCCCGAGTGTCTCAGGTGAGTTACGGACGTAGTTCAGATCATTTTTTCTCTTGTTGCCTTGTTGAAGAGTTGCTGGAACTGGTGTAGCCGCATCTGCGGAGTCTTGGCCACAGAAGTGACATTGCATATACGGGTTGTCCATCGTAGAAGCGAGGTGAGAGCTGGTGAGGAAGACCGCAGAAGCAGATTTTTGTAACGCACCTACGTGCGCGCAGATACGAGATTTTGAGCGCAGGAGCAAGATTTAGTGTAGATGCGAGTCCTTGTGTCGCACCTGCGATGTCGCAAGAGCGGATGTTTCTCCACATGTGCAAGGGCCAATTCTCTAGTGCCTCTTCGTAGAAGTGGAATGTTTGTCGCAAAAGCGATGCCCATAAGCGACTAAGTGCGTCGCAGATGCGACGATGCCTGGGCAGAAGCTATATATCGAGGTTTTTGGTTCTTTTATCATATTTTGAGATTTGGGGCTCGGATTGAGACGAGTTTTGAAACAAATTTCATCACAAGGATTGGGGTAAGTGTTCTACACTCGGTTTTGATTATATTTCTTGATTCTATCTTCGTTTTTGGTAATTGGATTATGAATTATAAAGAGAAATTGGGGGTTTTAGCCTAAAGTTTCATAAAGTGAATTTTCGAGTTTTGAACATCGATTTGGAGTCGGATTTGAGTGAAACTAGTATGGTTGGACTCAAAATTTAATGGGTTGTTGGTTTTATTGAGTTTTGTCAGGTTCCGGGGTGCGGGCTTAGGTTTGATTTTTTGTTTGTTTTGGGCTTTTGAGTAAAGATTCGACCTTTATCAATTGGAATTGCTTCCTTAGACTTTATTTGATGTATTTGAGTTGCTTTTGGTTAGGTTCGAGCCGTTCGGAAGTCGGTACGTGCGGGATGGAATTTTTGGAGCATCGCTTGGCTTGCTCGGTATTGGATTTGGCTTGTTCGAGGTAAGTAACACTTTTAAACTTGGAGCTAAGGGTATGAACCCTGATTATACATGTTATGTATTTGGTGTTGAAGTGACGCACATGCTAGGTGACGAGCGTGTGAGCATGCACCGTGTGAATTGTGACTCGGTTATTTCTATGGTACTATGGAGTTACCTAATCTTATTTATATCTATAAAATCTCTACGTGCTATAGTAATTGAGTTGTGATCCATGTTAGAAACCATGTCTAGGCTATATGCTTATCCTGTTGGGACCCACTAAGGTCATTTCTGCTGTTGAGTTATTTGCTTACATTGCAATTACATATTCAGTCATACACATTCATTTGCATATCATATCTCAGTCTTTATTACCATTTATTGATACATCACATCATCATTTTGGGCTGATTTTCATGATATTGTGAGCCCGAGAGACTAGAGATATTGATGACTGAGTGAGGTAAAAGATAGTAATGTCATATGTGTATTACACATTCGACTTCAACTATGAAAGTGTATGTATTTTTGACACTTTATAAATGAAGTAACTAATGGTGATGGAATTAGTGTTGTTCATGAACCCTCTCGGTGTTAATTAATGAAGTTTACCTTCTCTTTATTTATGGGTGAGTTGGGTAGAAGGAAATCTAGCAGGCTTTCTCGGCCAGATTATCTCGGTTGAGCGCCAGTCGCGCTCCCCGAGGTCGGGGCGTGACAAACTTGGTATTAGAGCCTAAGGTTTTAAAGCGTCCTAGGATATCTCGGAGCCGTGCCTAGTAGAATCCTTATTATCGGTATGTTGTCGACCACATCTATAATTAGGAGACTACTTGGGCATTTAGGAATAATACCCTTCTTTGATTTTCTCGATCGTGTGATAAAGCTGATTGTAAGATTGTTCCTTCTTTAAATCGTGCTTTGCTCTAACTTTCAGTACATGGTGCCTAGGAAGAAGGCAAGAACTGGCCAAGGAGCCAATGTCACCCCAGGAGTGGCAGTTGATTCGATATTTGATGATGCGTGTGAGCAGATGAGGGGTGAGGATATTCCCCTAATTACTACACCGCCTGAATCTATTATTCCTGCTCAGACTGCACCAGTTCCTACACTTACTGAGGGTTCAACGGTCCCTCCAACTGATATTCCAGTTCCACCTCCAGCTCCAGCTTCCGGTCCCGGTGTTTCTGATGGGGATCATAGGGGAGCCATACAAATGTTGGCTCAGATAATGGCCTCCCAGGCCTAGACATCAAATGTTGCACCCACTTCTTCTAGTTAGCCAGGGGATTCTACTTGTTCCAGGGCGAACAGGTTTCTCCAGTTGGATCCTCCAGTGTTCACAGGTACTGATCCTGAGGAGGACCCCTAGGACTTCATTGATGAGATGCACAAGACTCTCCGAGTTATGCGTTCTACTGAGACGGAAGGAGTGGATTAGGCCTCCTATCGCCTGAAAGGGGTGGCCTATTCTAGGTTTGAGATGTAGGAGGAGTTCCGTGAGGAGGGGATCCCTCCGACGAGGTGGTGTGAGTTCACTGATGCCTTTATGGATCATTTCTTACCTGTCGAGACTAAGGCGGCCCGTGCCTCTGAGTTTGAGAGCCTGAAGCAGGGTAGCATGAATGTGTGGGTGTACCACATGGAGTTCGCTTGCCTATTCAAGTATGCTATTTATATGTTGCCTACTATGGAGGCTATTGTGTTCCGGTTTGTGTAGGGCATTATCCCTTTGGTTATTAATGAGGCCGCTACAGCTGCCTTGAATTATGATATGAACTATGGGAAGATGGTGGTGTTTGCTCAAGCTATAGAGAACCATAAATTGAAAAATAGAATAGAGCGCGAGGGTAGAAGCAAGGCCCGCACCGCGAGCAACTTTGGTGGTTCTTCCGGTGGTGGTGGTGGTGGTAAGTCGGCATTTAGGGGAGGGTCATCAGGTCCATCTCAGTCATTTGCCCAGTCTTCGATGAGTGCACAACCATCTGGGCCAAGCCAGGGCAACATGGGACCCCATCAGTAGGGTCGGCCTGGAGGGAGATTCCAGTAGCAGCGGAGGCCCCCATGCGCTAAGTGTGGGAGGATGCACTTTGGGGCCTGCTTCATGGACTTACCTATATGCTACGGGTGTGGTATGAGGGGTCATATTCAGAGGGATGGCCGCTCGTCCCGCCAGATCAAGGGCAGAGGTGCGGCGCAACCAGCTAGTTTTGCAGCTACTATATCCACAACATCTCCTCGAGCTTGAGGCACCCCAACACGCGCAGGGCGTGGTGAAGCTAGGGGTGGTGCTTAGAGTTTGGGAGGACCCAACAGATTTTATGCTATGCGGAGGCATCAGGATTCAGAGACTTCTTCAGATGTTGTCACAAGTATATT
Organism: Nicotiana tabacum; assembly: GCF_000715075.1. Lineage (NCBI taxonomy): Eukaryota > Viridiplantae > Streptophyta > Magnoliopsida > Solanales > Solanaceae > Nicotiana > Nicotiana tabacum. The sequence continues at coordinate 40,222,930 of NC_134081.1, forward strand.
GACTGTACAATCCCATGATGTATATGCTATTATTGATCTCGGTTCCACTTTGTCATATATCACTCCTTATGTTGCTATGGAATTTGGGATGAACAACAGCTCCATGAGCCGTTCTCTGTATCTACTCCGGTTGGCAAGTCTATTGTGGCCGCACGGGTTTATAGGGATTGTGTTGTCACGGTACATGGTTGGGACACCCTGGCCGATCTCATTGAATTGGGGATAGTTGATTTTGATGTAATAATGGGGATGGACTGGCTTTATTCATGTTTTTCTAAGCTTGATTGTCGAACTAGGACCGTTAGGTTTGAATTTCCAAATGAGTCAGTAATTGAATGGAAGGGGGATGATGTGTTGCTGAAGAGTAGGTCTATTTCTTACCTTAAGGCCATGAAGATGATTAACAAGGGGTGTATCTACCATTTGGTCCGAGTTACGGACACCGATGCTGAGGTACCTATACTTGAGTCCGTGCCTGTTGTGAATGAGTTTTCGGAGGTCTTTTCGGATGAGCTCCCTGGGATCCCACCAGACAGGGAGATTGATTTTGGGATTGATGTGATGCTAGGCACGTAACCTATATCTATTCCACCCTACATAATGGCACCGACAGAATTGAAGGAACTAAAGGAGAAGCTGAAGGACTTGTTAGAAAAGGGTTTCATCCGGCTGAGTGTGTCGCCTTGGAGTGCACCGGTCCTTTTTGAAAGGAAAAAAGATGGGTCACTGAGAATGTGTATTGACTATCGGTAGCTTAACAAGGTCACAATCAATAATAAGTACCCACTGCCAAGGATAGATAACTTGTTTAACCAATTGCAGGGTGCTAAGTACTTCTCCAAGATTGATTTAAGATCCGGGTATCACCAATTGAAGATTAGGGGGCAGGATATTCTGAAAATGACTTTCAGGACCCGGTATAGGCACTTTGAATTTCTGGTAATGTGTTTTGGGCTAACAAATGCCCTGGCGGATTTCATGGATCTTATTAACCGAGTTTTCAAGCCGTTCCTCGACTATTTTGTGATAGTGTTTATTGGCGATATCCTTGTATATTCATGCAGTCGTGAGGACCATGCCGATCATCTCAAGGCTGTTTTGCAGACCTGTATCAGCACCAGTTGTATGCGAAGTTTTCAAAATGTGAATTTTGGCTTGAATCTGTCACGTTCTTGGGTCATGTCGTCTCTAGAGAAGGAATTGAGGTTGATCCTCAGAAGATTGCAGCTGTGAAGAATTGGCCTAGACCTACTACCCCAATTGCGATTCGCAGTTTCTTGGGCTTAGCTGGATATTATAGGAAGTTTGTGGAAGGGTTCTCTACTCTTGCCTCTCCGTTGATTAAATTTACGCAGAAGGCGGTTAAGTTCCTATGGTTAGATGCTTGTGAAAGGAGCTTCTAGGAGTTGAAATCAAGATTGACTACGGCACCGGTGTTGACCCTATCAGAGGGTACAAATGGGTTTGTGGTATATTATGATGCTTCAAGAATCGGACTTGGGTGTGTATTAATGCAACATGGCAAGGTGATAGCTTATGCTTCTAGGCAACTCAAGAATCATGAAAAGAACTATCTAACACATGACTTAGAGCTTGCAAAAATAGTATTTGCGTTGAAAATTTGGCGTCATTATCTGTATGGGGTCCATGTGGATATATTCACGGAGCATAAGAGTCTTCAATACATTTTCAAATAGAAGGAATTGAATCTGAGGCAGAGAAGATGGCTTGAGTTACTCAAGGATTACGATATCGATATCCTATATCATCAGGGGAAGGCTAATGTTGTGGCGGATGCTCTTAGACAGAAATCTATGGGTAGTTTAGCTCACTTGGAAGAATGTCAAAGGCAGTTGGCCAAGGAGGTTCATCAGTTGGCTAGTTTGGGAGTTCGTCTTGCGGATTCTAGTGAAGGAGGAGTGATTGTCCAAAATAGGGCTGAATCATCGCTTGTTGTGAAAGTCAAGGAAAAGCAATACAATAACCCATTGTTGGTACAATTGAAGGAGGGGATTCATAAACATAAGACCATGGCATTTTCTCTTGGCATGGATGATGGTGCACTAAGGTACCAAGGGCGGCTATGTGTTCCAAATGTGGATGGTCTCCGGGAAAGAATCATGACCGAGGCTCACACTTCTAGGTATTCCGTGCACCAGGGCTCTACAAAGATGTATCATGATCTTAAGAAAGTCTACTGGCGGAATGATATGAAGAGGAATATAGCGAACTTTGTGGCAAGATGTCCAAATTGTCAGCAAGTGAAGGCCGAACACCAACGGCCCGGTGGGTTGGCACAGAACATAGAAATTCCAATGTGGAAGTGGGAAATGATCAATATGGACTTTGTGGTGGGAATACCTCGCACGCCTCGCAAGTTCAACTCGATTTGGGTGATTGTGGATCGACTTACGAAATCAACACACTTCTTACCTATTAAGGCTACTGACACACCGAAACAGTATGCTTAGTTGTATATCAAGGAAATTGTCAGGCTGCATGGCACTCCAGTTCCCATCATTTCTAATTGGGGGGCACAGTTCACAGCTAACATTTGGAAGAAATTTCAGCAAGGGTTGGGTACTCAGGTAAATCTTAGTACAACCTTTCACCCGCAGACTAAGGGGTGGGTAGAGTGGACTATTCAGATGCTTGAGGATATGTTGTGAGCTTGTGTTCTTGAGGGGTAGCTGTGATGATCATTTGCCGGTCATATAATTTTCCTACAATAACAATTATCATGCTAGTATCTAGATGGCACCGTTCGAGGCTTTATATGGTAGGAGATGTAGATCTCCCATTGGGTGGTTTAAGATTGGAGAAGCAGAATTGATAGGGCCGAACCTCGTGCATCAAGCTATGGAGAAGGTTAAGATCATTATAGAACGGTTGAAAACTGCTCAAAGTCGTCAAAAGTCCTATTCGGATGTGCGTCGTAGGGATTTGGAGTTCAAAGAAGATGGTTGGGTATTCTTGAAGGTTTCCCATATGAAGGGTGTAATGCGGTTTGGTAAGAAAGGGAAATTGAGTCCGAGGTATGTCAAACCATACAGAATCATTCAGAGGATTGGCTAGGTGGCTTACAGGCTAGAACTACCTCCAGAGATGTCTTTACTGCACCCAGTGTTTCATGTATCCATGTTGAAGAAGGTGGTTGGAGATCTGTCGCTTATTATTCCGGTTGAGACTATTGAGGTTAATAAAGAATTGACGTATGAAGAAATTCCAGTTGCCATTCTTGATAGGCAAGTTTGGAAGTTGAGGAACAAAGAAATTGCCTCCGTGAAAGTGTTATAGCGAAGCCAACAAGTCGAAGAGGCCACCTGGGAAGCCGAGGAAGAGATGAAGAAGAAGTATCCTAATTTATTTGAATGGCTATGTAATTGTGTCCATGATGTTGAAACCCAACTTTCTATAAACTATGTTTCCCCTATATGGCTTATGTTGAGGTTGCTCCTCCTTGGTAATGTAATGTTTAATCGCATTGTGGCTGATGTTGTTTCCATGTTATTTTATATCGTTGTGTTGTGGTTATGTTGTTAGAACTGGTTTTGGGATTCTCTGGCAGGTGGATAGGCCCCAATTACAGGGGAGACTCTGGCAAAATTTTTGTAAATTTAGGGAGTTAATCAAAAATTTGGAACTGATGGTGTATGTTATAGAAGCTGAGTCACATTGGGTGCTAATGGTGAATTTTGACCCTCATTCGAGAACGAATATTCTTAATTGGGGGAGGATGTAAGGCCCCATAAAACTTTACCTAAAACCAGGGGTTTTGTGATGGCGAGGTAGACTTATGCGTTGATGATTGTAGAGAAAAGTTTTGGGTTGAACAGTGAGTTGGGGAGTTGAAGAAAGTGTTTGGAAGTGTAGGGTGTTTCTGCGGTCCATTCTGCGGTCGCAGAACTGATATGCGAACTCCAGATCTGCCGTAGACTGAAGAAGAAATCTGGGCAAATATTTGGACCATTATGCGGCCGTGTAATCATTTCGCGGGCCGCACAACCCATCACAGACCCAACATGAAAATTTCTAGAGGAAAGTTCTGCGGCGTATTATGTGACCATAGAATAGGTCTGCGGACCGCAGAACGGTAGCAGAGTGAGGCACAAATGCCTAGTTTCAGAGGGCCATTTTGCAAACCGTAGAAGCGTTATACGGTCGCATATGCGACCATAGATCTGCATCGGGTCTTTATTTTTTTTGTTTTATAAACCCGATCCCATTCTTATAAAACAATCTTAGGGATCTTTTTAGAAGGTTCAAACTTATATTTTAGGGAGAGGAAGGTGGTCTAGAGTGAGAAAAGGAATTTCTATGTCATTTGTTCATCAATCTTTGCTCAGGCCTTGAGGATTTCACAAGGGTAACTCACAAGGTCTTCAACCAAAAAGATCGAAGTTGCTAGGATTTTTGAAATTGTGTAAAGAATTAAGGAAAGCTCAAAGCGAGGTATGAAGGCTAAACTCTTTTTCTGGTATTGGAATTCCCGTGTTCTTACAAAACTCCATTACGTGAAGTTCAAATATGGAACGCTATTGATGTGGGGTATTCAAACTAGTGAATTTGATTTACGATTGGCATAACGTGTTAGAACCCTCGTGTATATCGATTCTCTATTTTTGACTTAATTATGTTATACCCCTTTTGGGAAGAAGATCTTGTATGAAATTAATGTGATTAAACACGTATTTCTCATATGATGAAACCTTATGAACTTACACTTACTAAGTCCAAAGGTGCCAAATGGTTGATTTGAAAGGGAACTCTTTGGTACAAACTATTATCGTTTTGGGAATCTGAAATGTGGCATTATGAATACACCTCCACCCGCATACATCAGGGTGAGGCGGCGGGGCTGCTTTGTGTAGAGTTATGATATTGTGAATGCACCTCCACCCACACACATTGGGGTGAGGCGGCGGGGCCGCTTTGTGTAGAGTTATGGTATTGTGAATACACCTCCACCCATATACATTGGGGTGAAGCGGCAGGGTCGCTTTGTGTAGAGTTTCTGGTATTGTGATTGCACCTCCGCCCGCATACACTTGGGTGTGGCGGCAGGGCCGCTTTGTGTAAAGGTAGTTGTATAGGACCCCCAACTTAAGAATTTATAAATGCTATTGAAAGCTCTTAATAAATTTGCTATGGCTTTAATGGCTAACTAAGACTTTTATTGTTACCATGATTCATCATATTCATGTTGTATTTCCAAGTTCTTGCATAGGTGTTTGATTTTCATACTAGTACTATTCCACATGTACTAACGTCCATGTTTTCGGGGGCGCTGCATCTTTAATGGATGCAGGTGGTTCCACAGCAGAGGGCATTGACTAGTGATAGCGGTACACTCTCTTCCCGGTTGGCTTGGTGAGCCCCACTTCATTTCGAGGTCGTTCATCTTTTGTTATATGTGTATTATGTTTTGAGGTATAACCGGAGCCTTATTTCCGGCACTATCATTGTACTCTTTTGTATCTATTAGAGGCTCCGTAGACATGATGTGGGTTGTATATTGGTATTGGGAAGGTCAAGATAGTAATGTCGTATGTGTATTACATATTCCACTTCAACTATGGAAGTGTATGTATTTTTGAGAGTTTATAAATGAAGTAACTAATAGTGATGGAATTAGTGTTGTTCATGAACCCTCTCGGTGTTAATTAATGAAGTTTACCTTTTCTTTATTTATGTGTGAGTTGGGTAGAAGGAAATCTAGCAGGCTTGCTCGGCCGGGTTATCTCGGTTGAGCGTCGGTCATGCTCCCCGAGGTCGGGGCGTGACATGCCGAGGGCCTGATGGTGAGGATATTGATAGGATCGGGCTGTATGCCGCAGTAGGTATTATTGATTTATGATGGGATCGGGCTGCACGCCACAACATATTTTATTAATTTATGCCATGATTGGCTTGTTATAACGCTTGGGCTGAAGGAGCCCCTCCAGAGTCTGTACAACCCCAGTGAGCGCATGTACCTACTCAGTGCGAGTGCCGAGTGCCGAGTGTGAGTATCGAGAGCGAGTGCCGAATGATTGAGAGGACTGAGTGACTGTGAGGACTGAGTGACTGTGAGGACTGAGTGACTGGGAGGACTGAGTGAATTGATACTCTGAGAGTATGCATATGGTTTTATCACTGAGTTGCATTGCATTCGATATGCACACTTGACATACATGCATAGAAATGCATTTTCCTCATGCTGTATGACATTGTGTCATTCATGACTTTGCATACACACAGACATGTAGGCATGTAGATGTACTTTCCTCATGCCATTTGAAAATGAAACATTTACCCATTGAAAGTTTTGGGAAAAATCACAGTTTTACAAACGTACTCATATTTTGGTGAATTCGGTAAAAGATTTGGGTTTACACTGATATACTTGAAAAGCATGCCTATTTACCGAAATTGTGAACGAGCTGAGCACTATATCTCTAAGTTAGTTCTTTTATCACTTTTATTATGTTGTTATGAACTGTTGTTGGCTATTGGTGTTGGACTCCGACCTTTGGTCCAACTCGTCACTACTTTCAACCTAAGGTTAAGTTTGTTACTTATTGAGTACATGGAGCCGGTTGTACTCATACTACACTTCTGCACCTTGCGTGCAAATGTTGGATGCTGATGTTGCTGTGCACGGCGGGAGCTAGATTTGAAGATGTACCTGCGTTCTGGTCATAGCTGCCTCTTGATCTTTGTAGCTTTAGAATTTTAATCTGTTCATGTATGTTTCAAACATATGATGTACTTTATTTCATACCAGCTTTATAAATTCTAAATCTTAAAAGCTCATGGTTTGTACTACCAGTCCTTGGGAAATTCTTGTATAAAAGCAGTTGTATTATCATTACTTTTCTTTATAAATCTCATTAAATTGGTTAGTTGTTAATTGGCTTACCTGACGGGTTGGGTTAGGTGCCATCACGACTAGTTGGATTTTGGGTTGTGACAAGTTGGTATCAGAGCTCTAGGTTCATAGGTTCTACAAGTCATGAGCAAGTGTCTAGTAGAGTCTTGCAAATCGGTATGATGACGTCCATACCTATCTTCAAGAGGCTACAGGGCATTTAGGATAAATTTCCCATCTTTCTTTCCTTATCGTGCGGCATTCATTTAGTTTGAAGCATAACTCTTTGAATTCCTTCCACGCATTCGTATGTGCATATGAGCGTTCAGTATCGGCAGTGCATCGACGGCTTGTGATTCCATGGATGAGGTGCGAGATGTGATTTCAGTGTGCTGATGATAGGCCAGTCCGGAGGACTTGAGCCCGGGTTTTAACCGTAGCTTGAGCACGGGGATTTCGGTTGTGTGAGCATGTGCTTTTGGACTTATATGTCTGGTAACGTCCCTATCAGTGGAATTTGTGACTCGATGAGTGATCGGATGGCTATATGATGTGTATCATGTGACTGCGGATGTGTTCAGACGAGTTGAATGTGATGAGAATAGTTTGCTTGAGATGTAAAAAGGACTATTGGGTGCTAGATTGCTGTCTTGAGGTGACGTATAGTCTAGAGTTATGAGTGTGTTGAAAGATTTTTTATGCTGTTTAATTGTGGAATGAAGTAGATTTTCATGTCTTGTTGTGAGTTCAGACTCACGAAGATTAAGTGATGGTGTAGTAATCGTGGCTGCAAAAGGGTATAACAAGATGCCAATTTGAGGCTAAGCAGGTGGGTTATCTCCTACAGAGTAATCTACGAAGGTGTGATCCTTATAATGTTGTGTGGAGAGTTTCCTTTCTACCAGCAGGGTATATATGTTGAGATTTGAATTTGAATTTGGTTGAGAAAGTCGACCTAATCATCATGTAGATGTATGCGAGCTTAGTAGATGATTTGAGGTACTATATGGTTTGTGTTATGTGAGCTTATGAAGGATTTAGTTAAATCTCCCCGCGGTATTATGGAAGTAACATACTATGGGTAGGATAAGTTATCAGATGTTCTATTCTAAGGCATTGAGCTAAGTGGGGGAGTCTGCTATCGACGATTTGATTGCATGGTTATATGTTGTATTGGTTTTGGTCTGAGGCATACTTGTGGATAGGTTATGACTTGCAGAGGTTGAGATCGAGGATGACTCGAGTAAAGGAATTTCTGGATACGGGATATGTTACACTTTATGGGTATATGGGAATCATGGAATGATTTGAGTTGTTATTCGTGACGGATGTAGTGCGCATGGTGTAGAAATTTGCTCGGTTGCACCAAGGCGGGTCACTTCTTTGGGTGATGTTATGTTAATGGGGCACAAGTCGTTCGGTCCGTTTGGTCGGTGCAGTTGAGATTTGAGCAGGGTGGTTGACTCTCGATAAAGTTCTAATGGATTCAAGATTTTCATGTAGCAACTGAGAATTTTGCGAATTTGTATATGGCTAAAATATGAGATTTGCATTGGATGGTGTCGAGACTCGAGGTATTTCCATATCATTATGGATTTTAGATTTCGGTATCAAAAAGGTGGAGGAACGACTTTACATTCATAGAAGGTCTCTTCAGAGAAGGTATCTCGGTTGTGCTACTTTTGGGGTGCTTAAGAGGGAATACATCAACTTATGGAATTTAGGGCATGTGGTTTTATTCTAGGATCTCGTGTGGTGAGTTTTGGGTTGAGGATCGTGGTATTATGGCGAGGAGAAGTATCAACTTGAAGGCAATTCAAAAGAAACTCGGAGAAATAGGACAGCCTGGTAGTAGGTTGAATCAGCACAGTAATAGATATGATCGGTTCTTTTGGTTCTTACGATATGGCGAGTCTCTACATGTGATAGGTGGTAATACTCTAGGGTTGGTGACCTGCATGGCTTGGTTGAGTTAGAGAGGTTCAGTTCTGATGGCTTGGTTATGTGTTAATGGGTTTTGAAGAGTTCTCGATGGTTTCTTCCACAGTTTGAGATGGATATTTCCTATCGGCGTAAGGAGCATGTTGTGTATAGTGATTTTCTCCTGGATGTTATCAAACAGAAGGTTTCTGACTGATCGGGTATGCGTTCTGCTGGTGACTCAGAGTTGATTATGAGATCCTCTTACTTTTCATACGACGACATGAATGATGCGGTGTGTTGTGTGGGATTAAGATTTGCGTGTGTAAGGTCACATTTCAGTTTTGAAAGGAAGGTTATGAATTCCTAGGCAACATGGACAGTTTCAGATGACTAGGTGAATGATATTTTTATTTAGTATTGCCTGAGAAGAGTGTACATTTCAAAAGGCGCACTGTGTTTTGGCTTATGGATGCTTCATTGGTATTGCGGTACTTGCCTGGTTGATCTATTGTTGTCACTTAGATTTTTGCTATGTGGCACAGAACAATCATATAAGTATTCCTCGTGGGATGATCATGTATGAGAGATATGTTAGACATTCAGGTGGTGGAGTTGGGATCAGATATGGTGATTCGTGTATTCTAGGGATTCAGAGACTAAGAGTTCTTAGGAGCAGATTGTTTCGTGGTGGCGGACTGTTAAACGTGGCCAAAGCTATCCAGATTATGGTATGTGTCATGATTAGGTCATTGTAGACTTTCGGAGGGTTATTTATCTATTTGTAGATGACCAGAGTTGATTTGGGGGCCCATTGGTAGGCCCAAGGAGGATGTGTATTCTACACCGGGTCAAATTTGTTGACTCCATACTGCTATTGTCAAGGGATGTGTCATTCAGTTAGAATTGATTTTTCTCGTACTTTATATGCTTTATGTGTTACTCTTCCATGTTATGAGGGGTTTGGATCCGTTGGTTGCACACATGGTACGGTCCTATTTGGGCCTTATAGCGGAATTTGAACAAGATGGATATTAGGGTGTTGAATTGTTGATTGTGCCCTGGTTATGTTCTCTTCAGACTGTGGTATATTGTGCTAGATGCTTCTCCGTGTTTATGGTCATACACTTCGTGTATTTGATGTCGAATTGCGTGTAGTTGTTGATTTTGAGCATGGTGGCTTGAGGTATTTCTTACGGACCGGTGTTTGGATGGGGTCACACATTATAGAAAAGTTATGTTGGGATATGATCATGTGTTAGATTCACGAGTCTTGGTTATACCATGTATGGTGGGTTCATAGCATTGCGCTTGTAGTGGTACTTGTTAAGTTGCGGGGCGGTTCTTTCATTTGAGTCATTTTCTGTTTTGGGTACATTGGAGTTGTTGCTTATTGGCCGATTGCACGGGTTGTGATTCTAGGTATCATTGGTGTCGCATGTCAATAGGATAGATGGGCTTGATAAAGTAAGGTCATTGGACCTAGAATGGGTGCTATCAGATTTGTTTGCGGTATAGTTGAAAGGACAATGTCGCTGATTGGCTTAGAAATTGGCTATAGTTCTTGCCGAAGAAGAGGGAGCTCCATGGCTTGTTAATCTGATAAATGGTTATCGTTTCTACATGTTTATTTCATCATCGGCAGTGTACGAAGGTTTTAGAGCAAGGTTTTGTTTGATATAAGGTTTATTACTGATACCGGGTTTGTTTTGAACAATTACTGTGATCGAAAGTTATTGCTATGAGTATTTGAGTTATGTGGTATATCATGTGATTTTGTATTGGGTGATGTTTATGACTTGATGCAACTGGATTGGACTTATACAATGTGCAGATGCGAGATTCAGATCTTATAGGGAATTTCGGATGTTGGAAATTGGATTCTGTGGTTTACAGGATAATATTGAAGTAATGATCTTCAGCTATGCTGTGTTGTGGGGCCTATATGGAATAGGGTGACATGGGATCACCCCCGGTATGTGCATGGTAAAGGTTACAAGGCGGTTTGATGGCTTTGGAATGACTCTCAGCACGTTCGAGGACGAACATATGTTTAAGTGGGGAGGATGTAATGACCCGACCGATCGTTTTGAGCATTTGCACTTTGCTCGGTAGTTTGAGGGCATGAGTAGCCCCGTATAATGTATTATGGCTTATGTGAATCGTCGGTTTTGGTTTTCAGGTTATTAGGAATTGATTTGGAAGAATGAATATTATGATTTAAACTTTAAGTTGGAAGAGCTGACCAAGTTTGACTTTTGTGAATTTGAACCCGGAACAAAGTTTTGAGGGCTCCGTTAGGTCCGGATGGTGATTTTGGACTTGGGCGTATGCCCGGATTTACATTTTGGATATTTCTAGAAGGATTCGGCGCGAATTGGCGAAAGTTGGAAATTTGAAGGTTGGAAAATTAATAAGTTTGACCGGGAGTGGACTTTGATGAAATTGCATTCGGATTGTGGTTTCGGAAATTGGAATAGCTTCGTTATGTCATTTGGGACTTGTGTGAAAAATTTGGGTTCATTCTAGGTAGATTTGATAGGTTTCTGCGCGAGTTTTGGAAGTTGAAAGTTCATTCAAGTTTGAATTGAGATGCGATTCACCGTTTTGATGTTGTTATGTGCGATTTGAAGCCTCGAGTAGGTCCGTATTATGTTATAGGGCTTGTTGGTATATTTGGTCGAGGTCCCGAGTGTCTCAGGTGAGTTACTGACGTGGTTCAGATCATTTTTCCTATCGTTGCCATGTTGAAGAGTTGTTGGTACTGGTGTAGACGCATCTACAAAATCTTGGCGTAGAAGCAACTTCGCAGATGCGGGTTGTCCATTGCAGAAGCGAGGTGAGAGCTGGTGAGGAAGACCGCAGAAGCAGATTTTTGTAGCGCACCTGCGTGCGTGCAGGTGCGAGATTTTGAGCGCAGGAGCGGGAGTTGGCGCAAATGCGGGTCCTTGTGTCACACCTGCGATGTCGCAGGAGCGGATGTTTCTGCGCAGGTGCAAGGTCCATTTATCCAGTACCTATCCATAGAAGCGGAACGTTTGTCTAAAAAGCGTCGCCGCAGAAGCGGCTAAGTGCGTCGCAGATGCGACGATGCCTGGGTAGAAGCTATATCGGTTTTTGGTTCTTTTATCATATTTTGAGATTTAGGGCTCGGATTGAGACGATTTTTGAAGAAAATTTCATCACAAGGATTGGGGTAAGTGTTGTACACTCGGTTTTGATTATATTTCGTGATTCTATCTTCATTTTGGTAATTGGATTATGAATTATAAAGAGAAATTTGGGGGTTTTAGCCTACAGTTTCATAAAGTGAATTTTTGAGTTTTGAACATCGATTTGGAGTCGGATTTGAGTGAAGCTAGTATGGTTAGACTCGAAATTTAATAGGTTGTCAGATTTTGTGAGTTTTGTCAGGTTCTGAGGTACGGCCCCAGGTTTGAGCTTTGGTTGATTTTGGGATTTTGAGTAAAGATTCGACCTTTATCAATTGTAATTGCTTCCTTAGACTTCATTTGAAGTATTTGAGTTGCTTTTGGCTAGTTTCGAGCCGTTCAGAGGTCGGTACGCGCGGGATGGCATTTTTGGAGCATCGCTTGGCTTGCTCGGTATTGGATTTGCCTTGTTCGAGGTAAGTAACACTTCTAAACTTGGAGCTGAGGGTATGAACCCTGATTATACCTGTTATGTGTTTGATGTTGAGGTGACGCACATGCCAGGTGACGGGCGTGTAGGCGTGCACCGTGTGAATTGTGGCTCGGTTATTTTTGTGGTATTGTGTAGTTACCTAATCTAATTTGTATATATGTAATCTCTACGTGCTAGAGTAATTGAGTTGTGATCCATGTTAGAAATCATGCTTAGGCTATATTCTTATCCTGCTGGGACCCACTGACATCATTTTTGCTGTTGAGTTATTTGCTTACATTGCAATTACATACTCAGTCATACGCATTCATTTACATATCATATCTCAGTCCCTGTTACCATTTATTGATACATCACATCATCATTTTGGGTTGATTTTCATGACATTATGAGCCCGAGAGACTGGAGAGATTGATGACTGAGTGAGGCCGAGGGCTTGATGGTGAGGATATTGATGGGATTGGGCTGCACGTCATAGCAGGTATTATTGATTTATGATAGGATCGAGCTACACGCCGCAACATATTTTATTGATTTATGCCATGATTGGCTTATTATAGCGCTTGGGCTGAAGGAGCCCCTCCGGAGTCTGTATACCCTAGTGAGCGCAGATACCTACTGAGTGTGAGTGCCGAGAGCGAGTGCCGAGTGATTGGGAGGAGTGAGTGACTGTGAGGACCGAATGACTGTGAGGAGTGAGTGACTGGAAGGACTGAGTGAATTGATTCTCTGAGAGTATGCATATGATTTTATCATTGAGTTGCATTGCATTTGACATGCACACTTAACATACAGGCATAAAGATGCATTTTTCTCATGTTGTACGACATTGCGTCATTCATGACTTCACATACACATTGACATGTAGGCATATATATGTACTTTTCTCATTCCATTTGAAAACGAAACATTTACCTATTGAAAGTTTTGGAAAAAATCACAGTTTTACAAACGTACTCATATTTTGGTGATTTCGATAAAAGATTTGGGTTTTCACTGATATACTTAAAAAACATGCCTATTTTCTGGAACTGTGAACGAACTGAGTACTATATCTCTGAGTTACTTCTTTTATCACTTTTATTATATTGTTATAAACTGTTGTTGGCTATTGGTGTTGGAATCCGACCTTTGTTCCAGCTCGTCACTACATTCAACCTAAGGTTAAGTTTGTTACTTATTGAGTATATGTGGTCGGTTGTACTCATACTACACTTCTGTACCTTGCGTGCAGATGTTGGATGCTGATGTTGATGTGCACGGTGGGAGCTAGATTTGAAGATGTACCTACGTTCCGGTCATAGCTGCCTCTTGATCTTGGTAGCTTTAGAATTTTAATCTGTTCATGTATGTTTCAAACAAATGGTATACTTTATTTCATACCAACTTTGTAAATTCTAAATCTTAGAAGCTCGTGATTTGTACTACCGGTACTTGGGGAATTCTTGTATAAAAGCAGTTGTATTATCATTTTTTTCTTTATAAATCTCATTAAATTGATTAGTTGTTAATTGGCATACCTGACGGGTTGGGTTAGGTGCCATCACAACTAGTTGAATTTTGGATCGTGATAGAATATAATACCTGAGCTGTAAAAATATGCTACGCAGATATCTTATAGAGGACTAGGGTCATATGCTAAAGCAACTGAACAAGTTATAAACACAATAGGCCTATCACAAGATAGATTGATGCTATTGAGAAATTAAAGAATGATTGTATGTAGCAACAAGCTGAGTGTTTGAAGAACTAATTCGACAATGCTTTACTTGAGGTTGCATTTTATGCATATATAGTAGTGTGAAGTAACTTTACATTATTTAGGTCCTTTTTTTATGTCCGCAAGGAATATTGTTTCAACTAGATTTGTACGTGGAAGATGGACAATCTATTGGTTAACTTGGATTTCTTTATTACTCTATTTATATGAATTTTTTTACATTTAATTGTTGGTCAACTTCGCTGTAAAAAAATTATAGTATATAAAACTTGAAAACTTTATAGAAGAACTTGGCGACTAATGAGGTAGATTGGCCATTGGCAGGGGCGGATCTATGCAGGGGATTGGGGGTGCTATGCCACCCGATCACTTGAGTAAAATTTTAAATATATACTGGTATTTTCGTCCAAAACATCTATATAGTAGCAGGTGGCACCTGAAGTCATAAACTGACTTATGATGCTTTGGTTTAAGTGTCCAAGCCCCACAGACAAGATTTAGGATTGAAACTCTTGCATGTTTTGATTCCCAAGCCAACATTATTAATCCTTGTGGTCGTGCATGTTCCACTCTTACCCTTTTCCCTTCTTTCGTTTCTTTATGTTTCCTTTCTTAATTTATTTTATTTTCTTCATCTTGTTCTCCTCTCTCTTTGTAAATCTCATTTTTACTATTTATATAAATTATAGATTTATTTTCTTCATCTTTGTTATCCTCTCTCTTTGCACAATCTCATTTTTATTATTTATTAAAATTGTAGATTTGCTTCCTTTTTCTTTTCTAGATCTTCAAGTTTTATTTGATTGTGATTTTAATAATTTTTTCTTTTTATCCATCTAATATTATTTTATTAATTTTAAAATTTTTTTAGAGTGATGGCTTCAATAGACATAATATTAATCTAGTTATATGAAGATTAAAGAGGCGTATTTGCTAAATTAAAATTTTAATTTTATTTTATGATTATAATTTCACTATTCAATAGAATTTGAATCAAGAGAATTAAATCCAATTGGACAAAACTTATTCGGTTTGGTGATCACATATTATTTATGCATAAATATAATAATAGTTATGACCGTTATCCAGCCAACGGAATATAACCAGCCAACGAAATATAACCATATTTTTATTTAATTACTCATATGCAAAACTATAGTGTTATCTCTCTCTTAAAATAATTTTTTTTT
Organism: Nicotiana tabacum; assembly: GCF_000715075.1. Classification (NCBI taxonomy): domain Eukaryota; kingdom Viridiplantae; phylum Streptophyta; class Magnoliopsida; order Solanales; family Solanaceae; genus Nicotiana; species Nicotiana tabacum. The sequence continues at coordinate 40,238,255 of NC_134081.1, forward strand.
TGCAACTGAGAAATAAAGATACAAAACAAAATCACTATAATTAGCTACTATGTAGAGGGGAAAATAGAAGCTCTATTGGACGCAGCTGAAAGAATCAACATTACTGTTACACAAATTTTCAAGTCATAAAAGAATATCAAAATTACCGTTAGATAAATTTTCAATTTTTATAAGAATATTTGATATAGTTGAATTAGTATAAAGACATTCATAACCTAAAAGGTCAGTTCCAAGGATAGCAGGAAAAAAGGACAGTTTGATCGAATACTTAGTCAAGTCCAGAGTATTAGAATTTATGACATACTTCACTTATTAACAAGACATTCATTACAGGGCATGCCAGTAAAATAAAAATTTTCAGTCTCAAACAAGTTGCTTATTATTTTGATGCCAGTAAAAATAAAACAGGTAATTAATTAGTAAAAAGAGGTGAGTCTGTCAAATTAACTATTTGAGGACAAGCAGTACAAAGTCTTATTTTCTTGTTAGTCTCCATTTACCTTGTAGCATGGAAGAGTAAAAACATCAATAACCTCAACTTCACTAGACAAACCGGCATTCATGCTCTGCTGACACAGTTTACCACCAAATTCGAATATGTCCCTTAAGTTGTCTGTTATACCATAGCAACCACTTTGAATAGAGGATGGTGCATTCACCGGCAAGTCAATGATAATATATGTCTGCTCGGGATCCTCTCTATGAGTTGTGCTATTTTCTTCAGCATATTCGTAAATTTCTTCTCTCTAATCAAAATGTTCATCGACATTTCATGCAGCGCTACTATCCGAAGTTGTGGATCCTGCAGATCCTTCATCTGTTAACTTTTTACTGCTCCCCACATAATCTTCACTGTTGTCCTAATCATTTCTTGTCAATTCCTGTATAACAGGGAAGTTTGTCCAGTGCACAAACTTTTGCAACTCACGCTCCTGAGCAGGTTTCTAGTATTTATCTGTCGCCAGGAGTACTACCGATTGGGGGACATCCTCCCGGGGTTGCTGTTAGGCCAATAGTTGAGGCCGCGATGTCTAAGGACGAGCATAAGAGTTTGACCGGTTCAGGAATATTGGTCCTCCACGTTATGATGGTGATCGTTTGGCAAATACACAAGATTTCTTAGATGGTTGGCAGGAGATTCTGTGGAATCTTGGTTTGGTGGAGTCTAATGGGGTCGCATTCACTACTTTCAGCAACAGGGGCCAACCAAAAGGTGGTGGTAGTCATATGAGTATAACAGGCCATCATGGTCAGTTCCACTTACTTGGATTCAGTTTTCACATCTCTTTTTAGAGAAAGTTCATTCCCTTCACCAAGAGGGAAGAGATGCGTGGTCAGTTCGAGAACCTTTAGTAGGGTCGCATGTCTTTGATGAAGTATGAGATGATATTCACTGATCAATCCCATCATGTAACTTTTCTGATCCCCACCGAGGTTGAGAATGTGAGGAGGTTCATTGAGGGGTTGAATTTTGGCATCAAGATTCTTACGACCAGGGAGGCTTAGACTGGTACTACATTTCTTCAGGCTGTGGAGATAGCGCATAGGATGAAGCACATTCAGGGTCTGGGCAGGGAGGCTATGGTGGCGAGAGGCAAGAAGCCCTGGTATTATGGCATTTTTAGTGGTACCTAGTTTGGAGATTGGGATCACTCTAGGAGATGCCATTCTAGTAGCATAGTACCTTCAACTTATCAGCACGCTCGTGGCGCTCCAGTTCAGTCTTCATTCAGTGCACTACCAGCACAAAGTTCCTACCGCATTCTTTCAGCCCATGGTTCTTCCAATGGGTACTCAGGATATCATAGGCAGCCTCAAATTCAACAGCCATTCCGAGCCCAAGGTTGTTTTGAGCGCGAAGAGGTAGGGCATATCAAGAGAGATTGCCCCAGATGTGGTAGAGGTGCAGTACAACAGGGTTCTCAGGCAATGCCTCTAGTTCTATTTTCTACCCCGCCAACCCCACTAGCTAGAGGGGGAGCTCAGGAAGTCAGAGGTCATCCCAGAGGCGGAGGTCAGTCGGACGAAGGTCAGGCCCACTGTTATGTATTTCTGGGTAGACCCGAGGTGGAGGCCTCTGATGTAGATATTATAGCTATTGTTTTGATCTGTTATAGAGATGCATCAGTTCTATTTGATCCTGGTTCTACATATTCCTATGTGTCCTTATACTTTGCGTTGTATTTGGATTTGCCTCGTAGTTCTCATTGTATCGTTGTTCATGTATCTACACCTGTTGGTGAATCTATTGCAGTGGATTGTATGTATCGATCTTGTTTGGTTACTATTGGGGGCTGTGAGACCTCAGTGTTAACCTCTTGTTGCTTAGTATGGTATATTTTGATGTGATCTTGGGTATATATTAGTTATCTTCGTATCATGCTATTCTTGATTGTCAGCTAAGACAGTGACGTTAGCTATGCCGTGTTTTCCAAGGTTGGAATGGAAAGGTTCTCTTGGGTATACTTATAGTAGGGTAGTTTCATTTATGAAGGCTCAGCGGATGGTTGAGAAAGGGTGTTTGGCGTACTTAGCCTTTGCGAAGGATGTTAGCACGGATACTCCTACTATTCAGTCAGTTCTGATAGTGAGGGAGTTTCCAGATGTGGTTCCAGCAGACCTACCAGGCATGCCACCCGATAGGGATATTTATTTTGGTAATGAATTGGTGTTGGAAACTCAGCCCATATCTATTCCACCGTATCGCATGGCTCCAACATAGTTGAAGGATTTGAAAGATAAATTGCAAGAGTTGCTGGATAAGGGGTTCATCAGGCCTAATGCATCGCCGTGGGGTGCGCCTGTGTTGCTTGTTAAGAATGATGGTTCCATGAGGATGTGTATTCACTACATGAAATTGAACAAGGTTACCTTCAAGAATAAGTATCCATTGCCTCGCATTAATGACTTATTTGATCAGCTTCAGGGAGCTATGGTATTTGTTGCACCCTATTTTGCACTAGTCAAGACAGAATTCAACTTGTGCTTTCTCTGTTGTTGATAAAAGAGAGTCGACACCTAATATTTAAAGGTATACTAGGGTACCTATTTAATTACTGAGTTATATTCCTTATAGGTCTGCAAACTGGTGAGATTATGGGTAAGGGTTCTTGTTCTTCTAAGGGGAAGGTGTTAGGAACCCCTTAAAGTCTACCTGAGGTAGCTCCATAAGACTTAGACTAATTTTAAGGAATCAGTTATTTATACTATGCTTAATTACTACTAAGGCATGGCTTACTATATGTTAAAGGTTGTGCATATGTAAGAATTAAGAGGGATGTGAGATTATAAAAGGGTTATTGAAGGTTGGGAGAGTTCTGAAAATAGTCCATATTTTAAGGCTTGTAAATATTAAGTTATGAAAGTAGTTACTTTGAAGAATAGATGCTTGTATAATTTTTAAAAGATGTACGTAAGAAAAGTGATTCTAAATGTACCTTGGTTTTAAAAATTCTGAAGAGGGTGAATCTTTGAAAATTCATTTGGGTGATCATTCATTACTGTTTTTAATGAGAAATCTGGTTTCATTCCTTGTTAGCAAAGACCGATGATTCTTTTCTAATTTCCTTTGAAAATAGGTTACTGCTTTTTATTAGAGCTCGAACTTCAAAAATCTTTAAGATAGGTGAGTGTACAAGATGAACAAGTTATAATTAGCGGGGCAAAGATTAATTACTAACTAATTTCCTTTAAGTCCTATATTAGTTAAAGTTTGCCTATGTTTCATATGGTATAAAGCATGAAGATAACGCACATAATATAATATATGAGTGTTAAATACATGGTAATGAAATATGATAAAAGAACAAAGACAATAAGCGAAAATAATGAAGCAGTAAACTAGGCTATGGAAATAATGAGCAGTAACAAAAGAAGTAAGAGAAAAAGGACTGGACTATGATGGTTGGGCCTCAATAAGGTAGGCCCAACAATTGAGAAGCGCTGCTATGGCTGACTCAACTCTTCAGAAAATGCAGCGAAGATGGTTTGGGAACTCAGCAGGCCCAAATGTATACATGCCCAAAAAGAAAGAAAATTATTAGAGGTATATCCCACATACTCAACATATTCAAAACATATATGACATGTATATAGATAAACAACTGGAACAAGAGAATAATCAATATTATGTGAAATTATATTAATGTGGTGGTTCTACTTAGCAAATAATTTACATTGAAAACATTTCATTGTCGTTAAACATTAAACCCCCAAAACTCTAAAGGTGTCAATGAATTAAGGGCTAAGAAGGAAGTTCAACTCAAGGTCGATGCTCCCTTTGAATCCCCCAATACTTCAAAGTTCCCAAGGGACTCAAGGCCCTGGGCAATGCTTGCGCCAAGGAGGGCATCCCAACCTAGAGTCGAACTCCACTTCCAAATACCCTCAAATACTAACATGTTTTCCTTACCGGTTTAAATGCCAATGAGGCTCTTTCAATGTAAACTAAATGCTATAGTATTACTTACTACAAAAATATATACTTTCCCTCGTAACATAAGTAGTCTACATTGGATACCAAACTAACATATATCAAATGAATCTAAAGATCTGACTTTAAATGCATATAAGTGAGGAACAAAAGCATCATACACATACTACAAAGCTCCGAGTTTTAGAGCAGAACAATATTCTAAGGAAAGGCAAAATTATACAACAACAACTCAATAGATAAAGAGGTTATCAAAGATATCCAAGACATGATCAACTTTCTCAATAGGTCTACAAATTTACAAACTAAAACATGGATTCCCTTAGGACTCTAACAGAGTCATACTCCTAATAGTGTTAGCTTCAAGCAAGTTATCATGCTCAGATAACATCAATAAAGGTCTTTATAAGGTTTTAGGGGTCAGATTTGGTTTTAAAATTAATAACAAGAAAAGGACTGGAGTGGTTCTAGACAACGTATGAAATCAGGAATGAAACATGACATGCAGTATTCGGTTAGCTACTTGAACACTTCGAATGTAGTGATGATCTTATGTAGAAAGGGGAAACTTTACACATTTATAGAATTAGATTAAGCATGTCATGAGGTGAAAGAGTTATAGATAAAGGAAAGATATTGCATGACAGAGTTATAGATAAAGGAAAGATATTGCATTAGAACAGGTTTAACTCAAATCTAAGTCTAGGTTATTATCTTAATATGAAAATGAGCATGCTTTTGTTTTCACAATTTATCACTTGGTTATAGAAGAGCAGTTAGGTCCCTTTTTAGGGAAGACAATCTTAAAAGATAAATGCATGTCAATTTTCCAAGGTCAATAATAACACTAAAGGATTAGAGACAGGAGGTATGATACCAAGTAAGTTTTAGATTGAGCATGCAACTGAAGGTGTTAACTAATCAAGAAAACAATCAAGTTTAGCCTAACAAGTTATCAGTCCTTATAACAAAGAAAGGGAAACATGATAATCATGTTTGTATTATGAGGAAAGATAACTTAGTCTTAATACATGTGTATAATAGGGCTACTGGGAGAAGAGATGAAAGTTTAATTCAAACAAGAGTAGATCAACAGAAGAAACAACAACTAGACAAAATAAAAGACCATAGTGGCAACTCAAAAATAGTTTAACAAACACAAGTAGAGAAGAAAACGTATAAACACTTAGAGTTTATGCTTAAGGTTAAAAGACAGAGGATATAAACTTAAACACCATCAGATTCATCTAAGTCATGGTTATCAAATAATAAGCTCAACTTCAAGACTCACAAACTACAGAGATGCAACAGATAAGGATAAAGATTACTGCAGATTAATAGGAGGCTATGAAGTTCATGTGAACATGAACACATAATAACTTAAAAATGTAAACTGTTGGAAACTCAGGAACAACGATCAGCAGGAATCAATTAATGGTTTAATCAATCATTGATTAAAGACTCAAAATAGGACAAATAATCACAAGTAGCCATTAAACTAACATAACATAAGCACTAACATGCTGATCACAGACACCATAAAACAATTGTAATCCTCAGAATCTAACTAGCATATTTGTAGCATTCATAGAAGATGAACAATAGAAAAGGATGAGAGATGTGCTGACCTTCTTGCGAGCATCAGACCAAACGAAGCTCTTTCTCAGTTGCTTAAGACCTCAGGAACCTCAAGTTTGAACCAGCGACAGTACTCAGCAAACGAAAGAAAAGAACAGTAAGGAAACCTAAGATTTGAACTCTAAATTTCTTAGATAATTGAAGTGTTTGTGTTTGTGCGTGTGTTTCTATTTAAGAGCATTGAAGGATTCTATTTATAGTGTCTATTAAAGCCTCTAGGGTTTAAAAAGATTCAAATCAAATAGTGGAAGATAATGATAGTCGAGTGATGATAGCAAAGCAGAGGTAAAATCAGAGAACATAGAGGAAACAATAGTGACGAGTTTACCTAAGAGGAGAGAAGACGACCGTTAAGGGCAAAAACCATCGGGTAAGAGCCCTAATGTCCAGAGGTCACTTCCCTTGACCTCTGGACCAAGAATAATCATGATAACCCTGAGAAATATTCATGCATGCCATAAATTTAGCAAAACAGAAGAGATTTTAGAGATTTGTCCCTTGCACGATTTGGTCTAGGGTTTTCGGATATGAGGTTTTGAATATCCATCAACGAGAATGGAAATTTGGTCTCAAATTTTATAGCCTAGGGATTAGCTCAATGAAGTATTTCTGAGGAGTCCTCAAGATTTCCCTTCCACCTAACCAAGAGAGTTTCTTGTTGATCCATTCTCCTGTAATATTGGTCAGTATTTCCCTCCATTCTTCTTGCCCATGTGGGGAGATCCAGTGTCTCACTTTTTCATTATGGGTACGGATCATATCGCTGACGCCCACGAAGTAGTCGATGGTGGCCTCTCGCTGGAAGAAATATTCAGTAGCCCAGATTTGAAGTAGCAAGTTACAACCTTTGAAGAAATCATACCCTTATGCATATGCGGACAAAGCCCTCAGCATCTCAGCTAACACCATCGGCACCAAAGTAGCTTAAAGATTGCCACAGAAGGTTGTCAAAACCATTGGTAATAGGTTGATGTTGATACAGTCACTTCGCGGCGGGAAGACCAATAATCCCAACAGTGCCATTGCGAAGGTGATAGCCCTGAGACTCTCCCACGTCGCTTGGCCACATTGAAACTCCCCTAAATACCATTCATATCTTTCATGGTGCCTAAATCTGTCAAACATCTGGTCGAGGATCACTCATCCGTCCTCGATATTTTTGAGGCCTAAGGCATCCAAGAACCGGTAACCAAGCATAGTAACTGGAAATACTGGATTTCTTCCGTTGAACGATAGCTCCGTGAAACTTGTGACTTCTTCCAATGTTGGTACTAACTCACAGTCGGAGAATTTGAACACCACCTTAGCCGGATCCTAAAATTCTATCAACGGGTGAGTGAGAACCTTGTCTACTCGGATGTTCATCAATGTAGTTAATGCCCCCAGGTGCATCCAAACCTCATCTTCGTGTTCCCGACGAACATTCTTCCACCACTATTTCAACTTATATGGTGCTCCCATTACCATGCTAATTTCAGGGATGTTTTGGTTGATTTTCATTTTTTGAGGCGGGTAAAAGAAAGATATAGGTAAGTGTTTGCTCTGGATCCTTAAGTGTCTTGTTATGTTTGTTTGTCTTTCCACATAAGTTATGTCGTTATGTGCATGATCCGTTGACATCAGGGCGGCTTTCCTAATTGTGTGATGGTACCAAGGACCGACTCACCTAAGGTTTATGCAGTATGACCTATTTTACTAGTGTAGATTGTTTCCTACTTTTGAATTAGACTGAAGGCTGCGAGAAGTTATGTAAGTTGACCTGACGAAGCCATTCTCTGAAACTACAGAGTTTTGAAAAGAAGGTTCGGAGGGGTGTAAAAGATAACCCTCGCGTGCCATTGTGTGTGATAGTGTACGGCCAAGACTCGATTAGAAGAAATGTGATGACAATATGTATAAAGCAGTAACAGACAAAGGCATAGCAACAATACGCATGATAATCATAAAAGCAAATAATTATAAAGAACAAATAAAGCAGGTAAGTATGTAATTGCAATTTCAACTATAATAAAAAGGAAGGTATAAATAAATCTAGAGGCCAAATTAGTTTAAGTCTTCCAAGGTGAGAACCTAAGTGTGATATCCCAACCAGAGTCGCCATGTTATTGCACCCTATTTTGCACTAGTCAAGACATGATTCAACTTGTGGTTTCTCTGTTGTTGATAAAAGAGAGTCGTCACCTAATATTTAAAGGTATACTAGAGTACCTATTTAATTACTGAGTTATATTCCTTATAGGTCTGTAAACTGGTGAGATTATGGGTAAGGGTTCTTGTTCTTCTAAGGGGAAGGTGTTAGGCACCCCTTAAAGTCTACCTGAGGTAGCTCCATAAGACTTAGACTGATTTTAAGGAATCAGTTATTTATACTATGCTTAATTACTACTAAGGCATGGCTTACTGTATGTTAAAGGTTGTGCATATGTAAGACTTAAGAGGGATGTGAGATTATAAAAGGGTTATTGAAGGTTGAGAGAGTTCTGAAAATAGTCCACATTTTAGGCTTGTAATTATTAAGTTATGAAAGTAGTTACTTTGAAGAATAAATGCTTGTATAATTTTAAAAAGATGTACGTAAGAAAAGTGATTCTAAATGTACCTTGGTTTTAAAAATTCTTAAGAAGGTTAATCTTTGAAAATTCATTTGGGTGATCGTTCATTACAGTTTTTCATGAGCAATCTGGTTTCATTCCTTGTTAGCAAAGACCGACGATTCATTTATAATTTTCTTTGAAAATGGGTTGCTATTTTTAATTAGAGCCCGGACTTCAAAAATCTTTAAGAGAGGTGAGTGTACAAGATGAACAAGTTATAATTAGCGGGGTGAAGATTAATTACTAACTAATTCCCTTTAAGTCCTATATTAGTTAAAGTTTGCCAAATGTTTCATGTGGTATAAAGCATGAAGATAAAGCACAGAATCTAATATATGAATGTTAAATACATGGTAATAACATATGATAAAACAACAAAGCCAGTAAGCAAAAATAATGAAGCAGTAAACTAGGTTATGGAAATATTGAGCAGTAACGAAAGAATAAGGGAAAAAGTGTTGGACTCTGATAGTTGGGCCTCAATAAGGTAGGCCTAGCAATTGAGAAGTGCGGTTATGGCTGGCTAGACTCTTCAGAAAATGCAGCGAAACTAGTTTAGGCATGAGTTCCTTAGGAACTCAGCAGGCCCAAATGTATACATGCCCAAAGAGAAAGAAAATCATTAGAAGTATATCCCACATTCTCAACATATTCAAAACATATATGACATGTATATAGACAAACAATTGGAACAAGAGAATAATCAATACTGTGGGAAATTATATTAATGTGGTGGTTCTACTTAGCAAATAATTCTCATTGAAAACAATTAATTGTCATCAAACATTAAACCCCCAAAGAACTAAATATGTCAATGAATTAAGGTCTAAGAAGGAAGTTCCACTCAAGGTCGATGATCCCTTTGAATCCCCCGACACTTCAAAGTTCCCAAGGGACTCAAGGCCCAGGGAAATGCTTGTGCCGGGGATGGAAGCCCAACCTAGAGTCGAACTCCATTTCCAAATACACTTAAACACTAATAACATCTTTTCCTTATAGGTTTAAATGCCAATGAGGCCCTTTCAATGTAAACCAAATGCTATAGCATTACTTACCACAAAAATATATACTTTCCCTCCAAACATAAGAACATATAGTCTACATTGGATACCAAACAAACATATATCAAATGAATCTAAAGATCTGACTTTAAATGCATATAGGTGAGGAACATAAGCATACTACAAAGTTATGAGTTTTAGAGCAGAATAATATTCCAAGTAAAGGCAAAACTATACAGCAACAACTCAACATATACAGAGGTTATCAAAGATATCTAGGACATGATCAACTTTCTCAATAGGTCTACAAATTTACAGACTAAAACATGGATTCCCTTAGGACTCTAACAGAGTCATACTCCTAATACTGTTAGCTTCAAGCAAGTCATCATGCTTAGATAGCATCAGTAAAGGTCCTTATAAGGTTTTAGGGGTCAGATTTGGTTTTAAAATTAACAACAGGGACATGACTGGAGTGGTTCTAGACAAGGTATGAAATCAGGAATGAAACAAGAACATGAAGTATTCAGTTAGCTACTTGAACACTTCAAATGCAGTAATCATCTTATGTAGAAAGGGGAAACTTTACACATTTATAGAATTGGATTAAGCATGTCACGAGGAGAAAAAGTTACAGATAAAGGAAAGATATTGCATTAGAACAGGTTTAAGTCAAACCTAAGTCTGGGTTAGTATCTGAATATGAAAACGATCATGCTTTTGTTTTCACAATTTATCACTCGGTTATAGCAGAGCAACTATGTCCCTTTTTAGGGAAGACAGTCTTAAAAGATAAATGCATGTTAGTTTTCAAAGGTCATTGATAACCCTAAAGAATTAGAGACATGAGGTATGATACCAAGTAAGTTTTAGATTGAGCGTGCAACTGAAGGTGTTAACTAATCAAGAAAATAGTAAAGGTCAGCCTAACAAGTTATCAGTCATTATAACAAAGAAAGGGAAACATGAACATATTTGTATAATGAGGAAAGATAACTTAGTCTTAACAGATGTGTACAATAGGACTACTAGGAGAAGAGAAGAAAGTTTAACTCAAACAAGAGTAGATCAAAAGAAGCAACATCAACTAGACAAAATAAAAGACCATAGTGGCAACTCAAAAATAGTCTAACAAACACAAGTAGAGAAGAAAACATATAAACACTTAGAGTTTATGCTTAAGGTTAAGAGACAGAGGATATAAACTTAAACACCTTCAGATTCATCTTAGTCATGGTTATCAAATAATAAGCTCAACTTCAAGACTCACAAACTACAGAGATGCAACAGATAAGAACAGAGGTTATTGCAGATCAATGAAATGCTATGATGTTCTTGTGAACATGAACACATAATAATTTAAACATGTAGACTATTGGAAACTCAGGAACAAAGATCAGCAGGAATCAATTAATGGTTTAATCAATCATCGATTAAAGACTCAAAACATGACAAATAATCACAAGTAGCCATAAAACTAACAAAACATAAGCACTAATACGCTGATCACAGACACCATAAAATAGTTGTAATCCTCAGAATCTAAGTAGCATATTTGTAGCATTCAAAGAAGAAGAACGAAAGAGAAGGATGAGAGATGTGCTGACCTTATTAAGAGCAGCAGACCAAACGAAGCTCTTTCTCAGTTGCTTAAGAACAAGCAACAGTACTCAGCAAACGAAAGAAAAGAACAGTAAGAAAACTTAGGCTTTGAACTCTAAATTTCTTAGATGATTGAAGCGTTTGTGTTTGTGTGTGTGTTTCTCTTCAGTGTTAGGTAAGAGCACTGAAGGCTCCTATTTATAGTGGCTATTAAAGCCTCTAGGGTTTCAAACAATTCAAATCAGATAGTGAAAGATGACGATAGTCGAGTGATGATAGCAAAGCAGAGGTAAACTCAAAGAACACTGAAGGTAAGAGCAACAGTTAAGGGCAAAAACCATCGGGTAAGAGCCTGAATGTCCAGAGGTCGCTTCCCTTGACCTCTAAACCAGGAATAAACATGATAACCCTGAGAAATATTCATGCATGCCATTGATTTAGAAAAACAGAAGAGATTTGAGAGATTTGACCCTTGCACGATTTGGTCTAGGGTTTTCTAATTTGGGGTTTTGAATTTCCATCAACGAGAATGGAAATCTGGTCTCAAATTTCATAGCCTAGGGATGAAGCGATTTGACTTTGCCAGTTGGGATTTGAGAGTAAAGACGGAATGGTATTTAATCGTAAGGGGTTAGTCTCTGATGACTCCGATTTAGTGAATAAAAGGAGAAATAACAGCGGGATTCTGGCTAGGGAAACAAGAAATGATGATTTGATGAGAGCTTTCGCAACCTTGCAAGGTTTTGTTGATTGATGTTCATGGGCGATTTGAGAGAAAAAAGAGCAAAAGAGGAAATGAGAGCGGTCGTATGAATGAGGAAGTGATTAGGGTTTCTGAGTGAGACCAACCAGTCTCTAGGTTAAGAATGAGGGAATTAAATTAGGTCATTGATCTAAAAGATCAACGGTCCTAATATTGTATCACTAAAAAATTTTAAATGAGGGAATATGAGGGCCGTCGGATCTCTGGTTTTGGACGGATAAGATTGAGTCTTATAAGACTAAAGAAAAAATTGAAAAATGAGGATTAAATGCGGACCGTGGATAGGATAGACTAATGTTCCAGATTCATTTGTGTTTTCTTTGGGAGGGTGAGAGACGGGTGACGTGGCGTGTTCTCATTGGTGCAGATGGGATCACTTGGATTGCCAAGGTGGAGAGAAAGGAATTGGGTCTGGGTTAGATTTGGCTTTAGGCTTGACAATTGGGCTGAAATTCATTTAAAGAATAGCCACACCATATTTAATTAAGGAATTACAATTATATCCCTTTAGCTTTTTATCCTTTTGAAATTAATTTAAATAAAATTAATTATTTTCAATAAGATATAGTAAAATTATAATTATTTAATACTACTAATTATTGCAATTAATTATTTGTAAAAATATATTGTTTTTCTAAATTATAATACTAATTTTGAATCATTAACATAGTAACCTAATTCAACAGAAATTAAAGAGTAATTAAATTAATTATAGAAACTACATATAAAAATTATTTTAATAATTCTAAAATTGTAAATATATTTGTAATTACTTAATGTCAATGCTATGTGATTAATTTTAAAACTAATGCTTTGTTAATTTATGAAAAATAGATATTCATTAATGAAAAATACTTTGCAAATATTTATTGTAAATTATTAAGTATAAATAAATTAATTTAAAAAGGGAGGGTCAAAATTGGTTGTCAATAGTGTTCTCAAAGACTGAATTGAGATCGAGGTATCACCAGTTGAAGATCAAGGATTTAGATATTCCTAAGACGGCTTTCAGGACTCTTTATGGGCATTATGAGTTTTTGGTGATGTCTTTTGGTTTGACTAATGCCCCAGTAGCCTTCATGCATTAGATGAACAATGTGTTCTAGCCTTAGACTCATTTTTTATTGTGTTTATTGATGATATCTTGGTGTATTCCCATAGTGTTGAGGAGCACGAGCAGCATTTGAGGAATGTGCTTTAGATTTTTAGGGAGAAGAAGTTGTATGCTATGTTCTCCAAGTGTGAGTTCTGGCTGGACTCGGTGGCATTCTTGGGCCATGCTGTCTAGAACTCATGAAATTCCCTTCAACACTAAACCACAACCGTGTACTTGCAACTCTCAATTCCACACGGCACACCGCAGTTATCATGCTATCATATAAAATCACGAGAATTCCATTATCAACTCTGAATCAAAAGTAGGATAGGCATCCCATCAACCGAAAATCTTCTATTTAACTCAAACCCGGAGAACAAAATCACAACATGTAATGAACTCCCCATGCCTAAAGAGTGCATCAATCGCAAGTTGTGGCCAAACCATCACAGGCTTTCCGGAATTCATTTGCACATAATCAAATCATCATAACTTATTCCCTCTAACTCAACCAAGTTATGCAGACTTCAAAACCCAAACTTATTGCTACAAAATACTAGTAAGCTCTATCATACCAAAGGAACCGATCATTTCTGCCACTATACTAATCCAAACTACTGCAAGGCTGACCCAACTTCTTCAGATTCCTATTGACTTGCCCTTAAGGTAACACTTCTCCTTTCCAGTATTCTATGAACCTCAATCAAAACTCACCCCATGTGACTCCAATTTGAAATCATGCTGTCCTAAGACTCATAACCATTTTTTCTCTCTCATGTACCCAATAGCACCTCAAACCGAAATACCCCCTCTGAAGAGACCTTCTGCAAATCCAGTGTTGTCTCTTTCATCTCTTTAATACTATAATGTAGAATAAATAATGATATAAAAATATTACATGTCTCAACACCATCCAATCCAATCTCAGATCTTAGTTATACACAAATCTGAAAATCCTTAAACACCACAAATAAATTTTATTCTCATTAGATACTTCTCGAGAGTCATTCACCCCACTCCAATGCGCAGCTGATATGCGCCGAATGACTTGTGCACTACCAGCACATGCATATCCAAAAATAAGTAACCAAGCAATTCATTTTTCTTGCACACAACATCCACAATGAATATTAAACCAGAATCATTCCAAGACACTCATATACTGTCACAACCCAAAAATCCGACTAGTCGTGATGACACCTAACCCAACCCGCTAGGTAAGCCAATTTACCACTAACCAATTTCAATAACAATTAATAAAGTAATTAAGTAAAGAAATGTTTGAATCTAATATATTCCCCAAGGACTGGTAGTACAAATCATGAGCTTCTAAGAATAGAGTTTACAAAGCTGTTATGAAGTAAATACATCATCTGTTTGAAAAGTGCATAAACAGAGTTTTATGAATCTAAGGCTACCATGAACAAGAGGCAGCTACAACCGAAACGCAGGTACATCTTCAGATCCAGCTCCCAACGAACACATCAACATTAGCAGACAACATCTGCACGCAAGTTGCAGTAGTATGAGTACAATCGCCCCCATGTACTCAATAAGTAACAAACCTAAGCTTACGTTGAAAGTAGTGACGAACTTGTACCAAGGTCAGATCCAACACCAATAGCCAACTACAGTCCATAACAAAGTAAAGCAAGTAATAAAAGAAGTAACTCAGAGATAAAAATGCTCAGCTTAATCATGATTTCTGAAAATAGCTCTGCCTTTTAAGTGTATCAGTGAAAACTCAAGTATTTTACCGAAGTTGCCAAAAATATGAGTGAGTTTGAAAACAGTAATTTTTCCCAAAATTCCTTTCAACAATACATAAGTTGTATCATATTTTTTCCACATAGCCAGTGGAAAATGCATCACTATGCCCATATGCCAATATGTGTGAGAAGTCATGAATGACGTGATACCGTCCAGCATGAGAAAAATGCAACTCTATGCATGTATGTCAAGTATTCATGTCAATGCGATGCAACTCAGTGATAAAATCATATGCATACTCTCAGAGTATCATTTCACTCAGTCCTCCCAGTTACTCAATCCTCCCAATTGATCGGCACTCGCACTCAGTAGGTACCTGCGCTCACCGGGGGTGTGTATAGACTCTGGAGGGGCTCCTTCAGCCCAAGCGCTATAACAAGCCAATCATGGCATAAATCAGTCAACTATGCTGCAGAGTGCAGCCCGGTCCCATAAATAATAATATATATAAAGCCAATATGGCCTGCTGCGGCGTGTAACCCGATCCAATAATCATCCTCACAATCAAGCCCTCAGCCTCACTCAGTCATCAATCTCTCCAGTCTCTCGGGCTCACAATGTCATGAAACTAGCCCAAAATGATGATATGATGTATCATTAAATAACAACAGAGACTGAGATATGATATGAAATGAATGAATATGACTGAGTATGAAATGGCAATGTAAGCAGATAACTCAACAGCAGTAATGACATCAGTGGGTCCCATCAGGATAAGCATATAGTCTAGACATGGTTTCTAACATGAATCACAACTCGATAACTTTACTACGTAGAGATTCATGACTTCAGATAAAGTTCAGGTAACTACACAGTACCACAGAAATAACGGAGTCACAGTTCACACGGTGCATGCCCACACGCCCGTCACCTAGCATGTGTGTCACCTCTGCACCAAACACATAACACGTATAGTAGGGTTCACACCCTCAGCTCCAAGATTAGAAGAGTTACATGCCTCGAACAAGACGAATCCAATGTCGAGCAAGCTAAACAATGCTCCAGAAATTTCATTCTGCGCATATCAACTTCCAAACGCTTCCTATCTCCTCAATTCAAGCCAAACGATCCATATCTACTCCAACAACGTGTAAATAAACCACAATTTACTCCAATACTTACAAATTAACAATTTATGAAAGTTCCCAACTCTGCTTGAAAAATCGACAATGGGGCCCACATCTTGGAATCCAAAAAAACTCATAAAATCCGACAACCCATTTAATTACGAGTTCAACCACACTAATTTCACCCAAATCTAACTCTGAATCGGTGTTCAAATCTCGAAAATTCATTTTATGAAATTGTAGAAAGTTCCTCCGATTTCTCTTGAAAAATCAATAATCTAACGCCGAAAACGAAGATTAACTTATGTAATATACTCACAAGGGAGTCAAGAACACTTACCCCGAGTTGTTTGGAAAACTTTCTCTCTAAAATCGCCCAAACCGAGCTCCAAAATCCGAAAATGGCTAAAAATAGCAAAGCCCCTAACTTAAAGCTTCTGCCAAGCGTCTTCCACATCTGCGGACAAGAGGTCGTATTTGCGACCCTCACTTCTGCGGACGAAGCTCGGATCTGCTAGTGTGGGCGCTTCTGCGGCACGCAAACCGCATTTGCGGTTGTGCTTCTGCGCACGTTGGGCTGCTTTTGCACACTTCGCTCCTGCGATTTCTCTGTCGCTTCTACGACCATCGCACATGCGCAAACCAGCCTTAGGAGTGGTCAAACCAGAACCAGCAGTAACCAACAATAACAACATGAAGAAAAATGATCTGAAATCAATCCGAAACACGCCTGAGCCCCTCGGGACCCTGTCCGAACGTACCAACAAGTCCCATAACATAATACGGACCTACTGTAGGCCTCCAATCACACATAACAACATCAAAACAATGAATCACGCCTCAAATCAAAATCTATGAACTTTAAACTTTCAAATTCTATAACTTATGCCGAAACACATTAAAACAATCCGGAATGACTTCAAATTTTGCACACAAGTTATAAAAGGCAAAACGAAGCTATACTAATTTCCAGAATCATATTCCGACCCGATATCAAAAAGTCAACCCCCGGTCAAACTTTCCAAAAATTCTACTTTCGCCATTTGAAGCCTAATTCCACTACGGACCTCCAAATAATTTTTCGGACATGCTCCTAAGTCCAAAATCAACATACGGAGCTATTGGAATCATCAAAATTCAAATCCGAGGTGGTTTACACATATGTCAACATCCGGTCAAGTTTTTCAACTTAAGTTTTCAATTATGAGACTAAGTGTCTTATTTCACTCTGAAATCCTTCTGGACCCGAACCAACTACTCTGGTAAGTCATAAAATAACTGTAAAGCATAAATTGAGCAGTAAATGGGGGAACGGGGCTGTAATACTCAAAACGACCGGTCGGGTCATTACATTCTCCCCCACTTAAACATACGTTTGTCCTCTAACGTGCCAAGAGTTGTTTCCAAGCCATCAAATCACTATTCCATCTTACCACACAAGTACCCCGGGGGTGATCCCACGTTACCCTATTCTATATGAGCCCGATAAACAATACAACTGGAAATCATTAATTAACCTTAGCCCAAAAACCTTGGAATTTAATTCCCAGCATTCAGAATTTCTTACAAGACCTGAATCTCACAGTTACACACTGTATAAGTCTGAACAAGCTGCATCGAGCCATAACCATAACCACGGATATAATTTCCTAACATATTACACAACTCGCATGCTCGAAGCACCATTCCTGATCACAGTAACTACTCCAAAACCAACGCGGTACTGGTTTTAAACCCCATAACCACAAAACCTCATAGCAATATCATGACCCCTCATCAGATTAATAAGTCATGAAGCTCTCTCACCCCAACTAGAACCAAAATCACTTTCTAAGCCGAATTTCAATATTATCCTCCCGAATATACCGTAATCAAACCTGATAGTACCCATTCTAGGTTCAATGACCATATATTATTAAACACAACTATCCCACAGACATGCCACACCAATATAACTCAGAGCCACATGTCGTGCCATCCGTGTGCCAATACGTAACAATTCAAATGTACTCAGTCATGGAAAATGACTCAAATGAGAGAACGGCCCGCAAGATTAACAAGTGCCACCACAACGAAATGCTGAAAATCCATCACATACCGTAGAACCATCACACGATTCTAACACAAGGTCCATACCTTAACATAACTTCGCTACAATGCGTGACCCCATCCAAAAGCTGGTCGATATTATATACCTCGAGCCACCCTGCTCAAAATCAATAACCGCGGAGAGACAAATGACACAATGCCACACAAAACTTAAATGAACATAGCCAATACACAATCAATCATGCAATGCCCAAATACTCATCTCGCTCAGATTCCACTATAAGGCCCCCAATAGAACCGCACCACGTATGCATATAACCAACGAATCACAACTCCTCGTAGCATAGAAGAGTAACTCACAGATCATTTCAGAACACGAATAAGCTCAACATAAACTAAATGGAATATCCCTCAACAATAGCAGTATGGAGCCAACCAATCCGACTCGGTGTAGAATACTCATCCTAATTGGGCCTACTAATGGACCCCCAAATCAACTCTGGTCACCCACAAATAGATAAATAGCCCTCCGAAAATCCACAATGACTTAATCATAATACATATTATCATTTGGCTAGCTTCTGCCACGACTTCACAGTCCACAACTATGAAACAATCTACTCTTGAAAACTCCAGTCCCCAAATCCATAGAACACATGAATCACCATTTCTGATCCTATTTCTACCACCTGAATGTCTAACACATCTCTCATGCATGATCATCCCATGAGGAATACTTTTCCCATTCTTTCGTGCCACATAACAACATCTTAAAATCAGCAGTCGATCAACCAGGAGAGTGCCACAATACCTATGAAATATCTATAATTCAAAACATAGTGCGCCTTCTGAAATGTACACTCTATTCACGCAATACCAAATAGTTATAGCATTCATCTAAACATCAAAAACCGTCCATGCCATCTAATAATTTATGACCTCCCCTTCAAAACTAAACTGTATACTTGAACCTGCAAATCTCAGTCTCACTTCACGCGCCGCCTCTATTAGGCCATGACATGAAAACATAAGAACCTCATTAACACTCTGAGTCTCCAGCAAATTACATACCCGATCAGTTAGAATCCTTCCTCTTGCTTCCTTCTAGGAGGAAATCACAATACACAACACGTTCCCCATACCAGTAGAAAATATTCGGTTCAAACCATGGTAGAAACCATCAAGAACGCTTTGAAATCCATTTGCACATAACCAAGCTATCAGAACTGAATTCCTCTAACTCAACCAAGCCACACAGGTCACCAAACCCAAGAATATTGCCACCAAACATCTGTAAAGTGCCACCACAACATAATCACCCAAAAGAACCGAGCATACCATTACCATACTGGTCTAGCCTACTACCCAGTTGTCCTATTTCTCCGAGTTTCTTCTAAATTACCCTCAAGTTGGCACTTCTCCTTGTCAGAACACTACGACCCTTACCCAAATCTCACTATAGACGTCCTAACATAAAACCACACCGCCCTAAGTTCAATAAGCCATTGTATTCTTCTTAAGCACTCTAAAAGACCTTATGTGAATTTAAAATTATTCCTCTTCCCTTTCTTATACTGAAATGTAGAATCCATAGTCATACAGAATTACCGCAAGCCCAGGCACCATCACATGCAAGTCTCAGATTTTATCCATACACCCGTCCGGAGAAATTCTCAATTATTATACATAAATCTCGAACCCATTAGAATTTTCTCGAGAGTCACCCACTTTGCTCAAACCCAAATTGCACCGCCCGAACGGACTAAAAGACACATGTCTCATTAGCACAACAACACTCAAAGAAGTAACCATGCTCTAACACCACCGATCGAATTCATACTCTATGCGTACTATATCCTTCTCAAACATCAACTCACTCATCCCTGTGATATTTTTTCATATACTCATAAAGTGCAATATAACCTGTATCCAGGGGATTTCCTTGCTCGGGTTATCCTTGATCTCAGCCTCTGCAAGTCATAACTAACCCACAAGTATGCCTCAAACAAAAACTAATGTTTAACACATAACCATGAAATCAAATCGTCAATAGCAGGCTCCCCCACTTGGCTCAAAGCCATAGATTAAAACACTCGATAACTCACAATACCCATACTCTATTACTTCCATAATACCTCAGTCAGTTCAATGAAAATTCTTCTCAAGCTCATACAATGCCAACTATAAAAATATCTCAATCATCCGCTAAGCTCGCATTCTCTTGAAACTCAAGTCAACTTTCTCAACCAGATTCTAATTCAAATCGCAACACATATGCCCCGCTGGCAGGAAAGAAACTCTCCACTCACATTATAAGGAACACACCTACGTAGATTAATCCGCAGGGGATAACCCACCTGCTTAGCCTCAAATTGGCATCTTGCTATAGCCTTTGGCAGCCACATTACTATGCAATAACTTAGTCTATCTGAGTCCAAACTCATTAACAAGACATGAGAATTTAATTTGTCCCAAAATTTAACAACGTGATAGATCCTTAAAAACATTCATACTCGAGACTTTACGTCACATTAAAATGAAAATCAAGCACCCAATGGCCCTCTTTACATTCTAAGGAAACACTTCTCGTTACATTCAAACCATCTTAACAGATCCCGCAGTTACAATATACTTATCATATATCCATGCAATCGCTCATCGAGCCATAAATTCCATGCATAAGGACACCACCGTACATATGAGCCCAATTGTACAAGTTACAACTGAATCTACCGAGCCTAAGCTACGGTCTAAACCTAGCCTCAAGTCCTCCAGACTGGCCCATCACCAAAACACTGAATACATATTTCGAACCTCGTTCATGGAATCATAAACCGGCAATGCACAGTTAATACTGAGCGCTCATGTGCTCATACGAATGCGTGGAAGGAATTTAAAAAGTTATGTTTCAAGATGAATCAATTTAGCACGATAAGGAAATAAAGATGGGAAATATATATCCTAAATGCCCTGTAGCCTCTCAAAGATAGGTATGGACGTCATCATACTGATTCGCAAGACTCTACTAGACAGTTGCTCATGACTTGTAGAACCTATGAACCTAGAGCTCTGATACCAATCTGTCACGACCCAAAAATTCGACTAGTCGTGATGGAACCTAACCCAACCCGCTAGGTAAGTGAGTTTACCACTAACCAATTTCAATAACAATTAATAAAGCAATTAAGTAAAGAATTGTCTGAATCTGATACATTCCCCAAGGACTGGTAGTACAAATCATGAGCTTCTAAGAATAGAGTTTACAAAGCTAGTATGAAGTAAATACATCATCTATTTGAAAAGTACATAAACAGAGTTTTATGAATCTAAGGCTACCATAAACAAGAGGCAGGTACAACCGGAATGTAGGTACATCTTCAAATCCAGCTCCCAACGAACACATCAACATCAACAACCAACTTCTGCACGCAAGGTGAAGAAGTGTAGTATGAGTACAACCGACCCCATGTACTCAATAACTAACAAACCTAACCTTAGGTTTAAAGTTGTGACGTGCTTGTACCAAGATCGGGTCTAACACCAATAACCAACAACAGTCCATAACAACGTAAAGCAAGTAATAAAAGAAGTAACTCAGAGATAAAAATGCTCAGCTTAATCATGATTTCAGAAAATAGCTTTGCCTTTCAAGTGTAGCAGTGAAAACTCAAGTATTTTACCGAAGTTGCCAAAAATATGAGTGAGTTTGAAAACAATAATTTTTCCTAAAATTCCTTTCAACAATAAATAAGATGTTTCATTTTCTTTCCACATAGCCAGTGGAAAATGCATCACTATGCCCATATGCCAATATTTGTGAGAAGTCATGAATGATGTGATACCGTACAGCATGAGGAAAATGCATCTTTATGCCTGTATGTCAAGTTTGCATGTCAATGCGATGCAACTCAATGATAAAACCATATGCATACTCTCAAAGTATCATTTCACTCAGTCCTCCCAATCAGTCAGTCCTCCCAGTCACTCAATCCTCCCAGTCACTCAATCCTCCCAATCACTCGGAACTCGCACTCAGTAGGTACCTGCACTCACTGGGGGTGTGTACAGACTCTGGAGGGGCTCCTTTAGCGCAAGTGCAATAATAAGCCAATCATGGCATAAATCATTCAACCATGATGCGGCGTGTAGCCCGATCCCATAAATAATATATATATATATATATATATATATATATATATATATATATATATATATATATATATATATATATATATATATATATATATATATATATATATAAAGCCAATATGGCTTGCTGCGGCGTGCAACCCGATCCCATAATCATCCTCACAATCAGGCCCTCGGCCTCACTTAGTCATCAATTTCTCCAGTCTCTCGGGATCACAATGTCATGAAACTAGCCCAAAATGATGATATGATGTAACATTGAATAACAACAGAAACTGAGATATGATATGAAATGAATGAACATGACTGAGTAAGAAATTGCAATGTAAGCAAATAACTTAACAGTAGTAATGACATCAGTGGGTCCCATCAGGATAAGCATATAGTCTAGACATGGTTTCTAACATGAATCACAGCTCGATAACTCTAGTACATAGAGATTCATGATTTCAGATAAAGTTCAGGTAACTACAAATTATCACAGAAATAATGGAGTCACAGTTCAAACAGTGCACGCCCACACGCCCGTCACCTAGCATATGCGTCACCTCAACACCAAACACATAACATGTATAGTCAGGGTTCATACCTTCAGCTCCAAGATTAGAAGAGTTACTTACCTCGAACAAGAAGAATCCAATGTCGAGCAAGCTAAACAATGCTCCAAAAATTTCATTCTGCGTGTGTCAACTACCGAACGCTTCCTATCTCTTCAATTCAAGTCAAACGATCTGTATCTATTCAAACATCATGTGAATAAACCACAATTTACTCCAATACTTACAAATTAATAATTTATGAAAATTCCCAACTCGGCTCGAAATATCGACAGTGGGGCCCATATCTCGGAATCCAACGAAACTCACAAAATCCGATAACCCATTCAATTACGAGTTCAACCATACTAATTTCACCCAAATCTGACTCTGAATCGGTGTTCAACTCTCGAAAATTCATTTTATGAAATTATAGAAAGTTCCTCCGATTTCTCTTGAAAAATCAATAATCTAACGTCGAAAACGAAGATTAACTCATGTAATATAATCATTATGGAGTCAAGAACACTTACCCCGAGTTGTGTAGAAACATTTCTCTCCAAAATCGCCCAAACCGAGCTCTAAAATCCAAAAATGGCTAAAAATAGCAAAACCCCGAACTTAAAGCTTTTGCCCAGCGTCTTCCGATTCTACGGACAAGAGGTTGCATCTGCGACCCTCGCTTCTGCGGACGAAGCTCGCATCTGCGAGTGTGGGCGCTTCTGCGTCGCGCAAACCGCATTTGCGGTCGTGCTTCTGTGCGCGTTGGGCCGCTTCTGTGCACTTCGCTCTTACAACTTTTCTGTCGCTTCTGCGACCATCGCACCTGCGCAAACCAGCCACAGGTGCGGTCACACCAAAACCAACAGCAACCAGCAGTAACAACATGAAGAAAAAATGAGCCGAAATCAATCTGAAACACGTCCGAGCCCCTCGGGACCCTGTCCGAACATACCAACAAGTCCCATAACATAATACGGACCTACTCGAGGCCTCAAATCACACATAACAACATCAAAATGATGAATCTCACCTCAAATCAAAATCTATGAACTTTGAACTTTCAAATTCTATATCTTGTGCCGAAACACTTCAAATCAATCCGGAATAACTTCAAATTTTGCACACAATTCATAAAAGGCATAATGAAGCTATTCTAATTTCCAGAATTGGATTCTGACCCCGATATCAAAAAGTCAACCCCCCGATCAAACTTCCCAAAAATTCTACTTTCGCCATTTCAAGCCTAATTCCACTACGGACCTCCAAATAATTTTCCGGACATGCTCCTAAGTCAAAAATCACCATACGAATCTATTGGAATCATCAGAATTCAAATCCGAGGTCATTTACACATAAGTCAGCATCCGGACAACTTTTCTAACATAAGTTTTCAATTATGAGACTAAGTGTCTAATTTCACTCCGAAATCCTTCCAGACCCGAACCAACTAATCTGGTAAGTCATAAAATAACTGTAAAGCATAAGTTGAGCAGTAAATAGGGGAACGGGGTTGTAATACTTAAAATGACCGGCCGGATCATTACATATACCCATAGAGTATAGTACATCATGCACCCCGCATTCACCTTACTCGAATCACCCTCGATGTCATCCTCTTTAAGTCATAACTAATCCACAAATATTCCTCAGTCCAAAACAAATATAACACAGGACCCTACAATATGATCGTCAATTGTAGACTCCCCCACTTGACTCGAAGCCGCAGAACATAACATCCGATAACCCACAATACCCCTCCTTCATAACTGCCATGATATCGTCCTACTATCTAGTTGAATTCTTCATAAGCTCATGTAGCAATAGTCATTAAACACTCCAAATCATGTACTTCGTGCATACCCACCTCGTGATAGTCGTAAGAATTTCCTCAAGCAATCCGCATTCTAGTCAAAGTACATACATTCCATTGGAACAAAAACATTCTTCATAGAAGCCTCAAAAATATCACACAACCTCATACCTTCTCGCAATAGGTAACCCACGTGCTTAGCTTCCAACAAACATCTCTCTATGACCTTACCATGTCAAACCACTATGAAGTCAATCAACCCTCCCGAGTCCGTACTCGTCAATGAGGTACATGAATCCGGTTCATCCCATAAATGAATAACTAAAGTATCTACCAACACATCCACATCGAAGACTAACAACACTCTGCGATGGTAATCAAGTATCCGTAGCCCTTCACACCCCATACGTAACATCACAAGCCATCGGTACACATCTGATTCTGAGTGCCCAGTATCATATACGGACGGACAAGAAGAAATTAAAGATACAAACTTCAAGCTAAAACAAGGTCGCACGATAAGGAAAGAATGAAGGGTAGTTTCCTAGATGCCATGTAGCCTCTCGAAGATAGGTATGGACGTCATCATACAGATCCGCAAAACTTTACTTGACACTTACTCATGACTCGTAGAACCTATGAACCTAGAGCTCTGATACCAACTTGTTACGACCCTAATCCCACCAAGTTATGATGGCACCTAACCAACCAACTAGGTAAGCCAAACACTATAAGTTACAACTACAATGAATATTCATCAATACTATAAATAAATCTGTAAAAGAATTCAATACAACTACCCCATGGACTGGTAGTACAAGTCATGAGCCACTAAGATTAGATTTACAAAGCAGTTATGAAGAATGTTTACAACATCTATTTGAAATTTACATAAACACACATTAAATACTAAATTACCATGAATAAAAGGTAGAATGAATCTGGCACGCCGGTACGTCTCAAATGTAAGGCTTCATCTTTCACAGCTACTCGGCTCCAGAATCTGAATGTAAGGTACAGAAGTTTAACCTATCTCATGTACTCAATAAGTGTCTTGATTAACCTCATAAAAGTAGTGAAGAGGTTTTTAAGTCAAAAGATACTCATTTTGCAGAACCTGTGCAACTCAATAACATGTATAATACAGAGAAAATATTCAAGAAAGACAATTACGGAATAAAGAATATCAGCAGTAAAGGTGCACAATTACGATAGAAGGTAATAAACAAACTCTACCAATTAGACATGTTCAACAAATATAACTTGCACTTGTCACGCTCACAAAGGGGTATGTATCATATAATGTGTGTGCTCAATACTCATACATGACTGTAAATATGTGCCCAACATGATCCAATTTCGTATCAATTGCCAAATAACACGTTCAAGAGAACCTTTCAAGAAGTCAATATAAATACATGATGACAACTTACTTATCACGTCAATCCGATACGCTACCGACTACTCAACAAAACATGAGATATTAACTCCATATAGGTAAATTCATCTTGACAATCAAATATCAAATATAACAGGAGCATAGGATAGCATGTTAGTTGTAACAAAAATCATGTAAAGATACATGACAAACATAATGAATTTACATGCACATTCAATAATTTCACCCTCATATCACCACATAAACATCATCAACAAAATCACCCCAAACCATCACATAACATCATCAACAATGCCACCCTAATTTCGATGCATGCGCAATATCAATAAATGCCACCTTTATTTTGTCACATGCGCATATCACCACCCTTATTCTGCCATATGGGCAAGCCTGAATATATGACACCTTTATTTCGCCACATGTGTAACAATAATCATAATTGCATGACAAAGATCTTGTGGCAACATCAAATTAATCCGCTCAACATGTCCACATGTGCCATAATCATGACAAAGCAATATGCCAAATTTCCATCAAACATATAAGCCCACAATTTTAATCAACAAAATGCACAAAGACCTGACAATAATAAAATGAGGATAGGTGTTCAATATATAAGGAATGACTATGACTAAATCAATTATAGAAATTAAGTTCAAATAGTCATACAAAGGATAACATATGTGTCACAGAGTGCACACGTCCCAATCAAGGCACAACATAAGAACAAGTACGGATGTGTGTTCATAACATGTGGATATCTACGTCCGAGTCAAGCATAGCATAAATCTCAAGATTTTCTCATCATATTCAAGATAAGGTACCAATAGCTACAACATTACTCTAGCATGGTTTGTTCTGCTCACGTAATCAATTAATTGAATAAAACATAGATTCAAGTAGAACACGCAACCAAACAAAGAAAAACATAATCTAGAATCTACTTTGAGCATGAATACCCATGACATATATATATATATATATACACTTGTCACCTCATATATATATCACCCCCATATGTAGCAAAAAATGTCAAATATTATGAAAAATTCCGTCAACCAAAGCTAGAGAAGACACTTACCTTAAACAAACCAAATCAATACTCTAAAAATGCCTTTCCACGTGAATAAACCTTCAAACGACTCGAACATAGAAAAAATAACTCAATAACATCAAACAAAGCCATAGGAATCAAACCCAAATGATAAAGGTCGAATCTTTAATCAAATACTCAAAGTCAACCTAGGCATGCGCCCCGGAAACTCGGGAAATGCGAAGTAGATCTATGTTCACAAAAAAAAGTGTTGAAGTGTAGTATGATTACACCATAGTCAGTACTCAATAAGTATCAAGTCTAACCTTGAAGAAGTAGTAGTGAGGCTAGATGATTCTGGATGTTTACCAGAATAGACAAATAACAAAATTAAGAACTGGAGCAATAGGTAATATCATGAGTAATAAGAGTCATAGATATCAACGGCTAAGCATGCTTTTCTAGCACATAAATATCCCTATCACTGCTCAGATATGACAGTAAAAAATAACCTACTCAACTAACGGAGTCGAGACTCCCACTTAGCATATAAAGATGTCAAGTAGCTATTTACAATGAAATAAATACTTCAAACGAGTCAATAATAAGAATGCATGCTCAACCGGTACAAGGTCCATGTACCCTGATACACAATCCATGTATCACATAACCTGATACAAAATCCATGTATTAACCCGGCAAAAAATTCATGTACCGACCATGCTCATAGGTCCCAAAGTAACACGAGTTATTACCTGACTCCGGAGGGACGGATCCAAATCCAAGCGCAAGAGGGGTATAATAGCATCCCTCAAAAATCAATGTCTGATCATCATGTCCAATGTGCCATAACTGTATTTCATCCACACGCTTACCGTTCGTGCAAAAATCCTCAGTCCAAATTGTGTATCAATATGTATATGCTCAAGAATCATAGATAGAAGGTGCACAAGGACTTAATAAATATCATAAGGATATGTGCTCATGAAATCTCTATGTGACTACGGATAATTATACATTTCAACATATGAAGAATAAATTCTCATGCCTTCAGAATTAATCATAAGCCTGGGCATGATTTCTGACATGAATAAAAGAGGAAACGTAGTTACATAAGCCAAATAAATCATGATTCAAATGGGCACATAGTCAAATAAAGCTTGAAATGTTCCAATTTCTACCCCTGGTCATGATATAACTCAGTGAATGCACATACGCTCTCCACCACGTATATACACCACCCCTAATACATCAAACACATAGCAAACATGTAAATCCTAGGTGCCTCCCTCTTAACAAGGTTATCCAAGAGACATACCTTCACCTAGTAGTCTTTAGTCTCCCAAAATATCCTTTCCTATCAAATCGACCTCCGAACGAGCCGAATCTACCAAAATACAACTCAATAACGTCAAACAAGGCCATAGAAATCAAACCCAAACAATAAAGATCGAATCTTTAATCAACTGCATAAGGTCAACCAAAAAGTCATCCCGAGCATGTGTTACGGAATCCAAAAAAACTTATAAATCCCGAACACACATTCCAATACAAGTCTAAATATATAAGTTTCACCCAAAACCGACTTCATATCGAGGTTCAAATCTCCATTTATCACTTTAGAAAATTTTGCCAAAACTCCCAATCTTTCCCTCTTAGATTCACCAACCAAAGACCAAAATCAAAGGTGGAATCATGAAAGAAAATCAAATATAAGTCAAGAACTCTTACCCCAATCCAAGTAGTGAAAATCGCCTAAAATATCGCCCAAATCCGAGATCCCAATCTCAAAATATGATAAATGACGCCAAACTCTCGATTAAAAATGACCCTTCCCATTGATTTCTCTTATGTGGTCCAAATGTTCCATCTACAACACCGCATCTGTGTAAAATACCTCAGAGATGCGGAATTCCCTTAAGCTCCTTCACTTCGCTTCTGCGTTCAAAACACCGCTTCTGCAAAGCTGCTTCTGCGGTCCAATGAGCGCACCTGCAGTTCAAAACACTTACCCAAGGCTCTCGGGACCCCATCCAATCACCCCAACCAGTCCCAAAATATAACACGGACATACTCGAGGTCTTATATCATACCAAATAATATCAAAACTACGAAACACACCTAAATTCAATCCTAATGAACTAATTGAACTTTAAACTTCCAAAACTCATGCCGAACCACGTTTCCAACTCGGAATGACCTCAAATATTGCACACACGTTCCAAATGACATAACGAACTCATTCCAACTCCCAGAACAATGATCCAAGCCCAATTACTTGTTTCCATTTACCGATACCTGCTTTCATTATTAGCTTTATACTTTTATACTGCACATGATATTTTGACTAGTAGGTGTCTTGACTTATACCTCATCTTTACACTGCCGAGGTTAGTCTTGATTCTTATTGGGTACCGACCATGGTGTACTCATACTACACTTCTGTACATTTTTGTGTAGATCCAGGTATTGGAGATATCGGACTCGGGCAGTGTTAGCTTATTGATCGCGAGGATTCAAGGTTGAGCTGCTTGGTCGTTGTAGCCCCTTGGAGTGCTTTCCTTTCATTGTATTATCAGATTGTTATTTGAAAAATACTGTATTTAGATCTTTGAGATCTTTCCATATATTCAGCTAAAGTTCATGACTTTGTATTATCTACTCTTGGGAGGTAGTCTGATTAATGCCGCGTAGGCTCGTTTTGCTTTTGTTTCGGTATTCATATTAAACTCTATTTTAAATTATCATTGTTAAACTAGCTTGATTGTAAAAAGTGATCTGCTTACCTAGTCCTAGAGACTAGGTGCCATCACGACGCCTATGGTGAGATTTTGGGTCATAACATAGACTTGTCTTAGTACCTGCACAATGTGTACAAAAGTGTAGTATGAGTACGTAAGTCAATGCGTACCTAATCTAACCTTGAAGAAGTAGTAGTGAGGGGTCGACATCGACACTTATTAGGGTCCAGTAATCAAATATACATGAGAAAATAGACAGGTATGAGGCATGGCAAGTAGCAACGAAAAAGATAAATATGTACAACATGCCTCTCAATAAAAGAAATAACTATGAAGCCGACAAATACCATTTACTGTCTCTAATGTGACCAATATCAGGTGCAAATGCCAAATTCGATTCAAGATGCTCATAGACACACTGACTCCCTATCAAAATATTCCACACACTTTTGTCTAGCCGAACGATCCGATTCTAAAAGAGTGGGGTTATATAATCCCGCCGAGGCGAATGACCCAATCCCATAAAAGAAGTTTTACATATTCCTGCCAAGGTGATCAGCTTGATCCCATAAGAATAATTTTACTTAATTTAGCCGATGCGAACGGCCCAATCCCATAAGAGTAGTGTTGAGGCAATCAACCTGATCCGATATGAGCATTGAAACTTTTGACGGCTCACTAGCCCACTAAAAGAATATACTTACGAGTTGAATAATCATGACACTTCTGAACAAAAAGTATAGCAGCGAGTAAATTCATAAGAGATGGAACAATCCTACAGCGAATCACGTATCATGCTATGTTTTCAGAATAACAGAGCTCAGTTAACTACGTAAGTATAGTCTCAGGCTATATCATGATTTAAAGAATTAAAACAGGTAATATTAACTCAAATAGTGCAGTTAAAGCATGGTATATGTCTAAGTCTATGTAACACCCCGAAAAATTTTGAAGTATTTCAGTGTAAAGCCCTGTAATTTTCGCAAATGAATTCAAGGTTTCGTGTTGTCGGAGTAGGCTTACGTGTTGAGGATACACCGGAAAGTAAAGGAATATTTTTGGCGGACCGCATATTGGTCGCATAATCCCTCTTGGGTTTTTGCGGAGGGAGTTCTGGGGTGCATTATGCGATTGTAGAACGAGTATGCGGACCGCATACTGGTCGCATACCTAGGTCAAAAGTTCAGGCCCATGAGGGCCATTTCTGCGGTCACTTTGCGGACCGCATATGCGATCGCAGACCTGTGTCGGGGCACCCATTTTCTTAATTTAAAACCTGACCCTACATTCCGTTAAAACACCCCTTTAGTCTATTTTGAAGCTCATTTCTGATATTTCTAGTGTGACAGAGAGAGGGTTCTAGAGGGAGGGCCTAATTTTCATCAATTGATCTTCAACCATCACTCAAAGCCTTGGAAATATTAAAGTAGAGTACCAAAATTCTTCACCCTAAAAGGTAAGGCTTCATCACCCTAGCTCTTAATTTCAAACATAGCTATAATGGGGTATTAGTGTGATACTTCATGGGTATGAGGGTGGTTCATCTTTCATGCATGTGATAAAGAGTGTGGGAAAAATTAAAAGTGAACTAGAACCATGAACGTTTTCCTAATTTTGGGTTCAATTTGTATATTGCTAAAATAGATTGAGGTTGCTAAGGGTTTCGAATAATTGTAGAGTCTAAAGAAGCGCGATTGAGGTATGTTGGCTAAACTTTGTCTCTTGGAATTTAATTCCATAATGTTTCTGTAAGTTTCAAAGTGTGGGTTACGTATTAAAAGGTTATGGCTTTGAGTCGTGTTTCAATGAAAGATAGAATTGGCTAAAAGCTTTTGTACTAAATTCATGCCCATTATTGGCTGCTTTAACTAATGCTTTGATTTATAAATATATCCAGTGTGATTCGAGTTCTATATACTCATGTGTTGAAATTGTACATTGTCATTTCTGGGGGAGAGTATTGCAAGAGTAAATGGTGTATTGACTGTTTATGATTTTTCATGTGTGTTTCTATTGTTGGTTGGTATGCTCCATTCTTTGGAAAGAAACCATTTGTGTTTGAAGTTTCCATTTCAAATGGATTTGAAGTATATGATTTCTAAAATATCCTATATGTTGATACTTGATGGTGATATTTGAAATTGAAAGAGGTGAAAGTGTGGAATATAAAATACGGCCATTGTGTCGGGAATAAAGAATCTTGTGAATGGCCTAATGAGCCAAGGAAATATTGTCGGTGTGAATGACTGGAAATACTAATGAGAATTCATATAATGTGAAAGATGTTGATGTGAGTACAATTATATTTATGATATTTCTATTTGCAAATCAAATCAAAACTATTTTTGGGAGCATCATTAGCAATACCGAGGAAGGGTGGGTCATAAGGCCCACACCTGAAACTATACGTATCGGTGTAGGGGTGGATTGTGATATTATTCCCCTTAATTGGGATGAAACTGGAACCTTTGTGGATTGGAAAAGTCAACCCGCACGGCATATGTGGAAAGGCGGCCTAGCTGATCGGGTGGAGATCAGACGCCATATTGCGCATATGGTGGTACTACTCTTGGTAACAACTTTCTTTTGCATCATATGTCAAACCACATTGTTCATGGGGAGATGGCCTAGCCGATCGGGCGTGATCGGACTCCGTGCTAACAAAGACGGTGGTATATCGGTGCTAATGATCTCTCAATCAAAATTATATATGAAGTTCGTATTTTTAAAATTATTATGTTTTAACTGGACGTTTGGATATTGTTGATTGTGACTTGCTATTTCTATGTGTTGCCTTTTCTTATATGGGCATTTTATTTTGAAAGAGAATTTTTAGCTATACATACTAGTGCTATTCGACAGTACTAATGTCTTTTTTGCCGAGGGCGCTGCATCTTTAATGGATGCAGGTGGTTCTTCAGCAGGCGGCATTGATCAGTGATAGCTGTACACTCTTTTCAGCTAATTTGGTGAGCCCCACTTCATTTCGGGGTCATGTATCTTTTGCTTCTCATGTACAGTGTTTTGAGGTATAGCCGGGGCCTTGTTGCCGGCATTTCCATATTACTCTTCTATTGTCTTTAGAGGCTCTGTAGATAGGTTGTGGGTTATGGTTGATGTTGGGAATTGAACTAGAAATGTTGGTACTTGGAAATTATGTTTTTCATTAATTCTATAAACTCGTAATGTTTTGGAAATTATCAATGAAGCTACTAATGGGAATGAAAAGGAAGTTGTTAATAAAATCTTTTCAGTGATTGATTAATGGAGTACATCTCCTCTTTATTCATGGATGAGTTTGGGTAGAAGGAAGTCTAATAGGCTTGCTCGGCCGGGTTCTCTCGGTTGAGTGCCGGTCGCGCTCCCTGAGTTTGGGGCGTGACAGTCTCCCTGGACGTATAAAAATATAGCATAAGCATTGATGCTCATCACCTCGTATATATGTAGCTCCCATAACACATAGCATGTAGCAAATAGAATACCTACGGGGATAAGTTACCTCTTACAAGATTAGGCAAGAGACTTACC
Organism: Nicotiana tabacum; assembly: GCF_000715075.1. Classification (NCBI taxonomy): domain Eukaryota; kingdom Viridiplantae; phylum Streptophyta; class Magnoliopsida; order Solanales; family Solanaceae; genus Nicotiana; species Nicotiana tabacum. The sequence continues at coordinate 40,271,466 of NC_134081.1, forward strand.
TCACTTCAAAATTTGATAACCGGATCTAACACCTCAAACCAATCCGATCAATTCGAAGCTACCCAAAGAATGTGAAAACTAGTCAAAACATACTCAAGAATCCATAATTTCTCAATTAGAAACAAATTCTCAAGCCGGACGAAAAATTAACAAAAGTCAACCGGGGCCGGCGCGACCGGAGTTCGAAATTAATTAAAGAATAAGTTACCCATAATTTATATAGTCTATATCTATAAAATCTGTTACACCCTATATTTTCGTACGTAAAAATGCGTCGTAAGCAAACTAATGTAGGACCAAAAATGAGATAATATTTAAAAGTATATAAATTAAGTTAATCATGTTACCTCAGAGGTTACAAATATTGAAGATCATGAACAACAAGTACAAAGAGGGTTGGACAGTTCAGAAGCTAAAGCAATTAAATAAAATAATGTTTCGTCGAAAGTCGACAAGTTGGAAATGTTATAACATGTACCTTTGGGGTGAGACTAGAGTGATTAACATGATAAGGAGATTATGTTATGATTTATATTAGTCGTATGACATCCATGTGTTATGTTTTGAAGTCAAGCGAGTTGTGGAACAAAAGTCGATGAAAGTCATCACAAGTTACATTCATAAGTTTTACTGAAATATTGGGTCAAATGTAACTGCGATTTTCTCCCAATATACTTAGAGTTATGGGGTGTTCCACCCATCAAATTAAAGATCTATGAGTCTATTTTCCAACGCATTAAACCGTTTGTCAATACGACATTGGAGTAGAAAGATATGGGCATTTGTGTGATACTGCGCAAGCTGCTAGGTGACAAGTAGGTGTGTCACCTACTTGCTAAAATGAAAGCCCAAAAATGGGCCATTTCGGGTCGTCAAAAGAGGCCTTATAAGGGCCTATTTTCTTCATATATTAGACTTAAAATAGAGCATAATAACCAGACATAAGCTCTGCAAAGAATCCTCCCAAAAATTTCCCACAAACCCTAATTGATTTTCTCTCCCTTTCAAGTTCTAATTGGAGGTAAAACCTAGAGTTTGAAGAATCAAGATAAGAGCTGAGTTATCCAGCAAATAAGGTGAGTTTACTGCTCTCTTTCATCCAATTTTTCTTCTGTAAATTCATGGTAAGTCATTCTATACTTGTAAGAACTCACGGGATGGTGATCGGAACCCGTGAGTTCGAGTTATTCATTTGTAGCGGACTGTTTTGTGGATTGTTTTGTGTTGCTGTTGGGCTGCGTGTTTTACTACTGTTTTGTGGAGTTTTGGAGGAGTAAGGGGGTGTAGAAACACCATATAAATGTAGGGTGGTTGGCTGGTCGTTCGTCATAACATTTCTGGGTCATTTGACACTACTACGGTAGTCGTTTTGTGTATGAAGAGATTGGGGTGTGTTGGGCTGTTTTGTAGTATTTGATGGCGTATATAGGGCTGAAAAATTGTGTATATATGTTGTTATTGTTCTGTTCTTGTATTGTTGGTGTTATCTTGAATTTGGAGGAAGTAAGGATTATAGGGGAGATGCTGCCCGTTTTAATACAAAATAAGTTTGTCGTTCGTTGTGCGATAGTTGTACCTTTGGTAACTTAAAGATAGTATTATTATCATTCTTGTAGATTAAGGTGCGAAGAGGTGAGTTCAACTTGGTGATTGAAAAGATTGTAATAAGGTATGTTAAGGCTAAGCCCTTCCTTCATTTTGGCATGATCTCGTAGCTACATGTGTTAATAATGAGACATAAAGAGAAGTTCGTATTCATGAATTTATTCCCATTATTCTAGTCTCATAAGTTACAATATTATTCCTTATCGGGACTTCATATTCAGTTTAGTTTTGTCTTTATTCAGTCAAGAGAGCAGAGGGTCTATATGTATATATATACAGTATTACACTATTTTCACCACCATCGAGCTATAATCGGTGGGCAGGCCCCTATTGGGCAACCTCTGATCAGATGGTAAGTTACATATACCGAGCCTACTGTGGTCGAGCGCCTATGAGCGAGCCTAGGATGGCCGAGATACAGAGCCTAGTATGGTCGAGCGCCTATGAGCGAGCCTACTACGGCCGAGCATTTACACGTACCAAGCCTTATAGGGCCGGACATTTATTTTACTTACTATATTGAAGGAGTTTAGTCACTATCAGCAGGTAAGTATATCTCCAGATCATCTTTGACTCCCAGTTACTTCCAGTTATTATATTATCAGTTCAGTTTCGATTTTCAGTTATGTTATTGCCTTACATACTCGGTACATTATTTCGTACTAACGTCCCTTTTTTCGGGGATACTGCATTTCATGCATGCAGGTTCAGATAGACAGACGAGTAGACCTCCTCAGTAGGTGTTTCCAGAGTTTAGCCTGATCGGTAAGCTCCACATCCTTCGGAGTTATCGGGTCTAGGTTTTTGCTTGCATCTTATGTATGTATTTATATATATAATATGGGTAGGTCGGGGCCCTGTTCCGATCATAATATAACTATCAGTAGAGGCTTGTAGACATATCCTATTGGTTAGTGCAGTATGTTGGGTTTGTAGGCCTGGTATGTATAATTTGGTGGTTTGTCAGCTGTAGTAGCTATGACGGCCTTTTCAGCCTAGCTTTATATTAATGTTTAGTTAGCGCTAGTTTCCATTCAATTTTATATTTTGCTTTGCAAATTGTCTTGCAAGGTGGCCCCATGGCCAAAGTATGACATTATGTGTTCAGAGTCCCTTAGTCGCAATTTGGTATGCCAGGTTAGGTGAGGCACCGGGTGCTTGTCTCGCTCCTAGGTTCGGGGCGTGACAAACTTGGTATCAGAGCAGTTCTGTCCTAGGGAGTCTACAAGTCGTGTCTAGTAGGGTCTTGTTTATAGATGTGTTGTGCACCACATTATATAAGCAGGGCACTACAGGGCATTTAGGAGTTGGTTACCCTTCTTTGAAATCTAAATCGTGCTACAGAACTGAGTTATAGGAAATTTGAATTAAACTTATGTGTTGGTGTTTGCATGCACAGATGACGGTGACTAGGAAGACTATGGCTAGCCAGAGGAGAGATACAGCAGTAGGTGAGGGGACCAGCAGGGTACCCCCAGTAGATGGGGCCCAGTCTGAGGCTCAAGGTGAGACCCCTACTCAGCCATTACCGGCTCCTCCACCAACTACGGAGATTCCTAGGGAAACCGCACATCCAGTTCCCCCTCCACTTCCATCAGATCAGGACTTGAGGAGTGCGGTGCATTTGTTGACACAGTTGGTAGCTATCCAGCAACAGGCTAGGGCATCAGCTAGTGCAGGAACTTCTGAGGGGTCTGGGAGTTCAAGGGTCCGAGAGTTTATTGCTTTGAGTCCCCCAGAGTTCACGGGGACAGATCAGAGGGAGGACCCGCAGGATTTCATAGATCAGCTTCACAGGATCTTTCATGTTATGCATGCCACGGAGAAAGAGGCAGTTGAGCTAGCAGCTTTTCGACTCCGAGATATAGCCATCCTTTGGTATGAGGGATGGGAGAGGTCCAGGGGACGTGATGAACCTCCAGCTATTTGGGAGAATTTTTCAGATGCCTTCCTTGACTAGTACTTACCACGGGAGATCCGACAGGCTCGAGTCGATCAGTTTCTAGCCCTCAAGCAGGGTAATATGAGTGTTTGAGAGTATAGTCTCCGTTTTGACTCATTGGCCAGATATGCACCACCCATAGTTGCTACTATGCGGGACAGGATTCACAGGTTTATAGCAGGGTTAGCCCCAGAGTTAACCGAGGCATGTGCCACCGCTGCATTGCAGGATAGTATGGATATCTCCCGGATTCAGGCATTCACCCAGAATATAGAAAGGGGTAGGCGTCGGTAGCAGGGTACAGAGAGGGCTGAGCAAGGGCAACGTAAGAGGATCAGATTTTCCAGGTCTCAGGAGCAATATCAGGGTAGTTATAGGACCCAGTACTTCGGACGACCACCTAGGCCTCCGCCACCTCAGTTACAGGGTTACAGGTATGACCGCTATACTCAGTCAGGACCAGGTGAGAGCTCACGGGCGTCGGGTTTGCAGCAACAGCGAGGATCTGCGCAGACATGGTCATTTCCTCCACGGTGTGACATCTGTGGTAGAGGACACTTGGGCCAATGCCGAGCAGGTTCTGATGCTTGTTATATATGTGGGCGTCCAGGGCATATGATGCGAGATTGCCCAAATAGAGATTCGGGGGGAATGGCACAACCAGCGAGTTCAGCAACAGGATCATCTATGTCCGTGCATCCTTCAGGGCGCGAGTCTCAGTCTTCGGCTGGTAGAGGTCGGGGCAGAGGTAGAGGTTCCAGTTCAAGTGGTAATCAGAACCGTATCTATGCTTTAGCGGGTCGACAGGACCAGGAGTCTTCACCAGACGTTGTGACAGGTATATTAACCATTTGCTTCACGATGCTTATGCTTTGATAGACCCAGGATCTACTTTATCGTATATTACCCCATTTGTCGCGAGGAAGTTTGGTATAGTGCCTGAAATACTAAGTGATCCTTTTGCGGTATCTACATCGGTCGGAGAATCGATTATTGCTAGACGGGTTTATCGAGGTTGTACGGTGACAATTTGTAGTCGTCAGACCTCAGCTGACCTAGTTGAGCTAGAGATGATGGATTTTGATGCTATCATAGGCATGGACTGGTTGGCAGCTTGTTATGCCACAGTTGATTGCCGAGCAAAGGCAGCCAGATTTCATTTTTCGGGTGAGCCAGTCCTTGAATGGGTAGGTAATACACCAACACCCAGAGGTAGGTTTATTTCCTATCTGAAGGCGAGGAAAATGATCGCAAAAGGGTGCATTTATCATATTGTGCGAGTTAGAGATGCCGATGCTGAGATACCTACACTTCAGTTTATTCCCGTAGTCAAAGAGTATGCAGATGTGTTTCCAGATGAGCTTCCAAGTATTCCTCCAGAGCGAGAGATTGATTTTAGCATCGATTTGCTTCCAGGAACTCAACCAATATCCGTCCCTCCGTATAGAATGGCACCTGGCGAATTGAAGGAGTTGAAGGAGCAGTTAAAAGATTTGCTGGAGAAAGGTTACATCAGGCCCAGTACCTCACCTTGGAGTACACCAGTACTATTTATGCGGAAGAAAGACGGCTCGCTGAGGATGTGTATCGATTATAGGCAGCTGAACAAGGTAACTATTAAGAATAAGTATCCACTTCCAAAGATTGATGACTTGTTTGATCAGTTGCAGTGGGCTAGATGCTTTTCAAAGATAGATTTGAGGTCGGGGTACCACCAGGTCAGAGTTCGGGAAAAAGATATTCCGAAGACAGCTTTCAGGACCCGATATGGCCACTTCGAGTTCCTTGTCATGTCCTTCGGGTTGACTAATGCACCCGCTGTATTTATGGACTTGATGAATAGCCTATTCCGACCATTTTTAGATCTGTTCGTGATAGTATTTATTGATGATATTCTGGTTTATTCCCATTCAGAGGATGAGCATGCAAACCACCTACGAGCGGTACTCCAAACCCTCCGTGATCGTAAGTTGTATGCTAAGTTTTCTAAATATGAGTTCTGGTTGAAGTCTGTAGCATTCTTGGGTCATATTGTATCAGATGAAGGGATAAAGGTGGACACTCAGAAGATTGAGGCTGTGAAATCTTGGCCTAGACCTACCACTCAGACAGAGGTTCGTAGCTTTCTAGGCTTAGCAGGATACTATCGGAGGTTCGTAGAGGGTTTTTCTTCCCTTTCGGCACCATTGACGAAGTTGACACAGAAAGAAACTAAGTTTCAATGGACAGAGGCTTGCGAGCGGAGTTTCCAAGAGCTTAAGAACAGGTTGACCTCAGCTCCAGTTCTAACACTTCCAGATGGTCTAGAGGGTTATGCCGTGTATTGTGATGCATCAGGTTTCGGGTTAGGATATGTCCTGATGCAACATGGGAAGGTAATTGCGTATGCTTCAAGGCTGTTGAGGAAGCACAAGAGGAATTATCCGACCCACGACCTCGAGTTAGCTGCGGTTGTCCATGCACTTAAGATATGGCGGCATTATTTATATGGTGTTCATGTTGATGTATTTACTGATCATAAAAGCCTACAATATATCTTCAAGCAGAAAGAGTTGAATTTGCGACAGAGGCGATGGCTTGAGTTATTGAAAGATTACGATGTTAACATTCTCTACCATCCAGGGAAAGCTAATATTGTAGCAGATGCCTTAAGTCGCCGATCTATGGGTAGCTTAGCACATGTAGAGCCCAAGAAAAGACAATTAGCTAGAGAGATTCATCAATTGTCTTCGTTGGGGGTTCGGTTAGTAGATTCTGAGGATGGTGGAGTTGTACTCCAAAACACTACAAAATCATCCCTCATAGATGAAGTCAAGGAAAGGCAGTATGAGGACCCAGAGTTGGTCGAGTTGAGAGAGCGAGTTCCGCAACAGAAGAAGCCATTGTTAGAGCTCAAGGGAGATGGGGTTCTCAGATACAGGGGTCGTTTGTGTGTTCCAGATGTAGCAGGGCTACGAGACAATGTCAGAGGCACATTATTCATGGTATTCCATCCATCTTGGATCGACGAAGATGTATCATGACATTAAGGATGTGTACTGGTGGAACGATATGAAGAAGAACATTGCTGAGTTTGTCGCCCAATGTACTAGTTGCCAGCAAGTGAAGGTAAAGCACCAGAAGCCTGGAGGTTTAATGCAGACTATAAAGATCCCGACATGGAAATGGGAGGCGATAAACATGGACTTTATCACGGGTTTACCTCGTTCTAATCGTAAGTTTGATTTCATATGGGAGATAGTCGATAGGCTCACGAAATCAGCTCACTTCCTACCGGTCAGATCTACATATACAACAGAAGATTATGCAAAGTTATATATTAAGGAGATAGTGCGGCTACACGGAGTACCAGTTTCTATTATATCTGACCGTGGGGCTCAGTTTACAGCACATTTTTGGAGGTCATTTCAGAGAGGTCTAGGGACTCAGGTGAATCTTAGCACAGCTTTTCATCCACAGACTGATGGACAAGTCGAGCGCACAATTCAGATGCTCGAGGATATGTTACGAGTATGTGTGTTGGATTTTAAAAGAAGTTGAGATGAACATCTACCTCTTATCGAGTTTGCATATAATAACAGTTACCACTCCAGTATCCAGATAGCTCCGTACGAGGCTTTGTATGGGCGTAAGTGCAGATCTCCTATAGGGTGGTTTGATGTTGGAGAATCTGGGTTACATGGGCCAGACCTGGTTCAGCAGGCCATAGAGAAAGTAAAGATTATCCGGGAGCGACTGTTAACAGCTCAGAGTCGTCAGAAGTCATATTCTGACGTGCGGCGACGAGACTTAGAGTTCAGGATTAATGACTGGGTATTCTTAAAGGTATCACCTATGAAGGGCGTTATGAGGTTTGGCAAGAAAGGCAAGCTTAGCCCACGGTATATTGGGCCTTATAGGATCATTCGGAGAGTGGGCCAAGTAGCTTATGAGTTAGAGTTGCCCTCAGAATTGGAGTCTGTCCATCCGGTTTTTCATGTATCTATGCTACGGAAGTGCATTGGCGATCCTACCCGAGTGGTGCCCACGGATGATGTACAGATTACAGAGGACTTTTCATACGAGGAAATTCCAGTTGCCATCCTAGACCGACAAATCCGCAAGCTACGAAATAAGGAGGTAGCTTCCGTGAAGGTTTTATGGAGGAGCACGAATGTAGAAGAGATGACGTGGGAATCGGAGGAAGAAATGAAGTCTAAATACCCCCACCTATTTCAAACTGAAGATATGGTTCGAGATGGGACGCTACAACATAGCTCTATGTAGGCTAGCAGGTCATCAGGTAAGCTTTTATTTTTCACTTTCAATATTTATGATTTACGGTCGGTGAGGCAAATTGCTGCTATTTATAAAGATTGGCCATGTGTGGCATGCATAGTATGTTTTCTAGCTACGTGCAGGTTGGTTTTAACCTAGTGTACGAAGGATACTTTGGCAAAATTTTCCAAAGTCTCTAAGAGTAAACATTCGAGGACGAATGTTCCCAAGGGGGGAGTGATGTTACACCCTATATTTTCGTACGTAAAAATGCGTCGTAAGCAAACTAATGTAGGACCAAAAATGAGATAATATTTAAAAGTATATAAAGTAAGTTAATCATGTTACCTCAGAGGTTACAAATATTGAAGATCATGAACAACAAGTACAAAGAGGGTTGGACAGTTCAGAAGCTAAAGCAATTAAATAAAACAATGTTTCGTCGAAAGTCGACAAGTTGGAAATATTATAACATGTACCTTTGGGGTGAGACTAGGGTGATTAACATGATAAGGAGATTATGTTATGATTTATATTAGTCGTATGACATCCATGTGTTATGTTTTGAAGTCAAGCGAGTTGTGGAACAAAAGTCGATGAAAGTCATCACAAGTTACATTCATAAGTTTTACTAAAACTTTGGGTCAAATGTAACTGCGATTTTCTCCCAATATACTTAGAGTTATGGGGTGTTCCACCCATAAAATTAAATATCTATGAGTCTATTTTCCAACGCATTAAACCGTTTGTCAATACGACATTGGAGTAAAAAGATATGGGCATTTGTGTGATACTGCGCAAGCTGCTAGGTGACAAGTAGGTGTGTCACCTACTTGCTTAAATGAAAGCCCAAAAATGGGCCATTTCGGGTCATCAAAAGAGGCCTTATAAGGGCCTATTTTCTTCATATATTAGACTTAAAATAGAGCATAATAACCAGACATAAGCTCTGCAAAGAATCCTCCCAAAAATTTCCCACAAGCCCTAATTGATTTTCTCTCCCTTTCAAGTTCTAATTGGAGGTAAAACCTAGAGTTTGAAGAACCAAGATAAGAGATGAGTTATCCAACAAATAAGGTGAGTTTACTGCTCTATTTCATCCAATTTTTCTTCTGTAAATTCATGGTAAGTCATTCTATACTTGTAAGAACTCACGGGACGGTGATCGGAAGCCGTGAGTTCGAGTTATTCATTTGTAGCGGATTGTTTTGTGTTGCTGTTGGGCTGCGTGTTTTACTACTGTTTTGTGGAGTTTTGGAGGAGGAAGAAGGTGTAGAAACACCATATAAATGTAGGGTGGTTGTCTGGTCATTCGTCATAACATTTCCGGGTCGTTTGACACTACTACGGTGGTCGTTTTGTATATGAAGAGATTGGGGTGTGTTGGGCTGTTTTGTAGTATTTGATGGCGTATATAGGGCTGAAAAATGGTGTATATATGTTGTTATTGTTCTGTTCTTGTATTGTTGGTGTTATCTTGAATTTGGAGGAAGTAAGGATTATAGGGGAGATGCTGCCCGTTTTAATACAAAATAAGTTTGTCGTTCGTTGTGCGATAGTTGTACCTTTCGTAACTTAAAGATAGTATTATTATCATTCTTGTAGATTAAGGTGCGAAGAGGTGAGTTCAACTTGGTGATTGGAAAGATTGTGATAAGGTATGTTAAGGCTAAGCCCTTCCTTCATTTTGGCATGATCTCATAGCTACATGTGTTAATAATGAGACATAAAGAGAAGTTCGTATTCATGAATTTATTCCCATTATTCTAGTCTCATAAGTTACAATATTATTCCTTATCGGGACTTCATATTCAGTTTAGTTTTGTCTTTATTCAGTCAAGAGAGCAGAGGGTCTATATATATATATATACAGTATTACACTATTTTCACCACCATCGAGCTATAATCGGTGGGCAGGCCCCTATTGGGCAACCTCTGATCAGATGGTAAGTTACATATACCGAGCCTACTGTGGCCGAGCGCCTATGAGCGAGCCCAGGATGGCCGAGATACAGAGCCCAGTATGGCCGAGCGCCTATGAGCGAGCCTACTACGGCCGAGCATTTACACGTACCGAGCCTTATAGGGCCGGACATTTATTTTACTTACTATATTGAAGGAGTTTAGTCACTGTCAGTAGGTAAGTATATCTCCAGATCATCTTTGACTCCCAGTTACTTCCAGTTATTATATTATCAGTTCAGTTTCGATTTTCAATTATGTTATTGCCTTACATACTCGGCACATTATTTCGTACTGACGTCCCTTTTTCCGGGGACGCTGCATTTCATGCATGCATGTTCAGATAGAAAGACGAGTAGACCTCCTCAGTAGGTGTTTCCAGAGTTTAGCCTGATCGGTAAGCTCCACATCCTTCGGAGTTATCGGGTCTAGGTTTTTGTGTGCATCTTATGTATGTATTTATATATATAATATGGGTAGGTCGGGGCCCTGTTCCGATCACAATATATCTATCAGTAGAGGCTTGTAGACATATCCTGTTGGTTAGTGCAGTATGTTGGGTTTGTAGGCCTGGTATGTATAATTTGGTGGTTTGTCAGCTGTAGTAGCTATGACGGCCTTTTCAGCCTAGCTTTATATTGATGTTTAGTTAGCGCTAGTTTCCATTCAATTTTATATTTTGCTTCGCAAATTGTCTTGCAAGGTGGCCCCATGGCCAAAGTATGACATTATGTGTTCAGAGTCCCTTAGTCGCAATTTGGTACGCCAGGTTAGGTGAGGCACCGGGTGCTTGTCTCGCTCCTACGTTCGGGGCGTGACAAAATCATCCAATTTTGTCCATGAATTGACCTTCAAATCAAGAATTTACCATTTCTCAACTTTGGGGGTTCAAAACCTCAATTTCTATAACCTAAACACGGATAAAAATGATAACTAATAAAAAAATCATGGGGAAATTCCAAAATAAAGGTTAGATACTTATCCCTTTAGGAAACGTGAAGAACACCGAAAAAAACACCTCAAACTGTGCTCTATAACTCAACATATGCTCAAAATACTAAAAAAGTGCGATCTACCAATTTAAAATGCACACCAGGTAATATTTATTCATCGCCTTCGTGGGACACCTTCACCTTGGCGAAGAGCAATTTTTGGCATTGACCGATAAACCCAGAATTCCTTATTCACGTTCGCGGGACCGTCCTCGCATTCGCGAAGAACAAAATTTTGTACCAGAAACCAGCAATCTTTGCTGACACCAAAATGGGCATAACTCTCTCATACAACCTCGAAGGTCGATGATACTTGTTGTTCAGGTTTTGAAATCACGATACAGATCTGATGGTTCAATAAATACAATTTAGATCTCATTTTATCAATATGGTACCCTTTATCCCTAAAGAAACGACACTAAAACATCAAATAAAAGCGTGACACAATCCAAAATCTAACCAAAACTTGCGGACTAGTCCAAAATCATCGCACAAACCTGTTGAAATTTTTAAATCATCAATCGGAGCTCGTTAAGTCCATTATATGACTGTGGTCAACTCAAATTCTTAAACTTAACTAGTATGTAACTCAAGTGTTCGAGTTACTCTTAAACACCTCAGAATGGAACCAAATTTCACACACAAGTCCCATATGAAAACATAAACCTGTCCCCAGGCTCGGAATACCAAACAGGATCCAATATCACCAAAGTCCACTCCAAGTCAAACTTAGTAACTTCAAAAACCTTCAAAATGCCAAATTTTAAGAATAATGGCCGAATTGCTCCGGGACAACCCGAACGTACGCCCAAGTCCAAAATCACCATCTGTATCTATTGGAACCATCAAAACTCTGATCCCATTTCATTTACTCAGAAGTCAAATATTAGTCAACTCTTCCAACTTAAAGCTTCCAAATTAAGAATCATTCTTCCAAATCAATCTCGAACCTCTCGAACATCGAAATAAACTATACATTCAAGTTATAATGCATCATATGAAGCTACTCAAAGTATCAAACAGGCGAACGGTAATGCTTAAGCTTAAAATGACTGGTCGAGTCATTACATTCTCCCCCACTTAAACATACGTTCATCCTCAAACGTACCAAAAGTCATTCAAAAGCCACCAAATAACTGTATAAGCTCCTCATACACAAAACCATGCCACCTCAATCCATATAAGTCCATTAACATTGTCTCGAATGAATATTCTTCCTTCGACCGTAGCCCATAAGCGTTAGAACTAATTTCAACATCTAGAATTCCCTATGACATTCGATTCTGATATGTATTTACTGTATCAATCCCCACAAGCTAGATCGAGTCATAAATGTACTCCAAAGATGTAGTCGCATGATGTGCCCCATAACTCATATGCACGTAACCATATCTTTTACCCGCAATAACTACTCATTATCGAATCTGGTACCAATAACATACCTCATATTACATTGATTTCTATGCCAAGACTCCGTAACCCTAGTAATGATGAATGAAACGTGTAAAAACTCATAACCACCTATCAGAACCACAAATCATGGAGTCCTCTCGCCCGACAAGAACCATTACAAAATTTTGAGCTAACTTATGGTAGCCTTATTCCAAACATACCTTATCCAAATCCGATTGCATTAATTCTAGGTCCAATAACCTCGTCTCACCCAATACAAGTTGTCCGACCAACATGCCACATGAATACCATCTAGGATGTCATGCGACACGATTCATACGCCAAATAAGCAACAACTCGAATATGACCAATAATGGAAGGGAACCCAACTATGAGAACTATCCAGGATGTGTAACAGATATTAAACAAAACATAATGCCATGAATCCATCCCACGAAGGAGAAGTAAAACACACAAAATAATTACAAGGAATCATATCCAACATAACATCGTTATAGTGTGCAATTTGTTCCCATAGCATCCCCGTGGGAAATCCCATCGAGCCATAAACCTCATACTCACCAAACATATGTGTATCAACAACAAGAAAGAAAAACATAACAATGGGGAGACGGATAACATAATGCGCTACTAAAAATAAGACAAGCACAAGTACGGTGCAATAAGCAAATCAACATCTCAAGAGCCATCTCGCTCGCATATCGCCACAAGACTTAAACAGGGCCATCACATGTGTGTTAATAAACTTGTAGCCTCTATACCTCAAGAATACAGGAATCTACATACCTGACCTCTAGATCTCCAACTTAAATGACTGATACGTCATGCATACACAATCATCTCAGATAAACACTCTCATAAAATCTTTCGCGTCAAGTAGCAAAGCCTGAACATCAATGGTTATTAACCACACAATCTCTATAGTACTGGTCAAGAATTCGCAAATCAATATACAATGCATCTTCTACAATGCTCACCCTGAGGTGGTTGTCAACCACTCGATCTCTATAGTACTGGTCAAGCATCCGCAAAATAATACACAATGCATCTTCTACAATGCTTACCCATCACATGCGATAAAAGATAGTTCTAGCATTCTCTTAAACATCTAAAATCTCTCACGCTATATAGAACTCATGACCTTTCTCCCAAAACTGAATTGTGTTCTCGTCTATTAAATCCCACGGCCTCACAGCTTTCTGCATCCATCATGCTATAATATGAAAATCACGTTATTAATTCTGAATTACATGTAGAATAAACACTCCATCGACAAAAAACTTTGCACTTAACTCATTTCAGGAAAACAAATCACGACACGCGACAAACTTTCCATACTCTTAGAAGAAATCAACCTCAAGTCGTGGTCGAAATTGTCAAAAACTCCTCGAAACCCCTTTGCACATAACTAAGCCATCAGAACTGAATCCCCACAAATCAACCAAGTTACGCAGACTGCAAACCCAAAATGTATTGACACAAAAATACCTATAAATCCCGATCATACCAAAGGAACTGATTATATCCATTGCCACGTTAATTCAAGCCACTGCAAAACTTACCCAACTTCTTCAGATTCCTCTTGTCTTTCCTTCAAGATAGCACTTCTCCTTCCCAACACACTTTGGACCTCAATCAACGCTCATCCCAAGTGATCCCGATATGAAACCTCATTATCCTAAGATTAATGAGCTACTTTATTCCCTCTTATGCACTCAGTAGTACCCCAAATCAAAATTCCCGCTCTAAAGAGACCTTCTACGAATCCGAAATTGTCTGTTTTATCTCTTAAACATTCTATCGTAGAACCGATGATGATTCAGAAATACCCCGAGTCTCCTTCACAATCTGACGAAAATCTCAATCCTTGGCCTCACATGAATCCGAAAATCCTTAGGTACCATATCTTGGATCATGAACCCATTAGAACCATTCTCGAGAGTAACCCACTTTGACATAATCCTGAACATATAGCCTTAAAAGCTGAACGACTAGTGCTCTGTTAGCACATGAATAATCCAAAAGAAGCAATTGAGTGACTCATTTCCCTTGCACACCACATATATAGAGAAATATTAAATCTGAGCCATTCCCACAACCTCTATATATCAATAAGGCGAAATATACCATGCATCCAATAATTCTTTGCTCGAATCATCCTCGAAGTCATAAATAATCCACCAGCGTCCCTTAGTTCTGAAACTATAACAACACATGATATATGTGACCCAATGGTCGATGGTAAGCTCCCCCAGTTAGCTCTAAGCCACAACCACATAACCCAAGAACCCGCAATGACTTTCCTCCTCATTTACCATGATCTCGCACTATTACTCAGCTGAATTTCCCATAAGCTCATATTGCAATAATCCTAACACAAAAAACCTAAATTATTAGCCCCAAATGCACACTCAACCTCATGACAATTACACTATCTTCTTTATGCGATCCAGACCTACATCGCAGTACATGCATCCCATTGGATAGAAGGTGAAACTCATTATATGGACCTTATAAGAAATTATACAGCCTTCAATCTTCTCACAGGAGGTAGCTCACCATTGTAGCCTCATAGCGACATCATTCTTTGACTTTGTCGTGGGTACAACCACTATGTAATCAATTAATTCGCCTGGTTTTTCACTCGTCCATCAACTTCAAGAATTCGTTCCATCCTACCAACAACAACTTATGGTCCCACCAACACGTTCAAAACATGAGACTATACTATACACCAAAATGATAATCAAGCATTTATATTTCCTCTGCATTCCAAGTAAACTCCTTTCGTCACATTCAAACTTTATAAGTATAGAAGTCATCACCCAAAATGAAATGCACTGACTTAGTCATTTGTCCATAATGACCTAAACCGAACCAAGCTTCCTCAAAGCTTGTGGCTATCCGACCACAAAATCCATAACGATATGCTCCCACTTCTACTCCGGTATAGCCATCTTTCGAAGAAAACCACCCATTCTCTGCTGCTCATACTTGACCTGCTGATAATTCAACTACCGTGAGACATGTCCACAATATCCTTTTTCATCCTCCACCACCAATAATGCTGCCTTAAATCACAATCCTTCTCCATAGTACACGGAAGAATAGAATACCACAAATTTTTGGCCTTCTCAAGGATCATCTCCCTCGCACCATCAACACTTGAAACACAAATTTTAGCCTGAAGTCGCGGCACACCTACATCACTTAGGACCACCTCCTTAGCACCGCCTCACAACACCATGTCCCTAAGGATAAGAAAATGGAGACCATCATATTAATGAGCCTTAATGCGCTCAAATAAGGATGATTGCGCAACACACAAGTGAGAACTCTACTAGGATCAGAAATACCTAATCTTGCAAATCCAACGGCCAAAGCCTGAATATCCATAGCCCAAATGCCTCTCCTCCTCGGAACAAATGCCAAACACCAAATCATTAACCAAATAATCCTCCCCATAAAGCTTCAACTGTCGCGACACATAAGTAAACACCTTACCATTTTGTACCAATACCGTGCGAAGATCAATGCGTGAAGCATCACAATACACTATGTATAGCCCGAAACCCGTGGGCAACGCCAACACTGAGCAGAATGATTGAACACCCCTCCACAAAGCGACGATAGTAGTCTTCCCTCATAACTCAGGGAAAAACATCACACACCACATATGAATCATCACACGACTCGTCGGTGCCCAACTGATTATCAAGTGCTCAACATCACGTACGAACAAGTAGGATGGAACTGAACATATAGGCTTCAAGTTGAAACAAAGTCTCACGATAAGGAATCAAGAAAGGGGAAAGTTCATAGGGTCGTATAAAGATAGATACAGACATCTCTATACCGATATGCAAGACTTTACTAGGCCTAGTCATGACTTATGAGACATATGTAAACATAGTGTTCTGATACCAACTGGTCATGATCTAATTCCCACCATAGGCTGTGATGGCACCCAATGTTGTAGTCAGGCAATCCAACAATAAATCAACAAACGGTCAATAGTTCACAACCCTTTTTAAAATAAATAGAAACATAAATAAGAAAAATCGTTCCATTATCATAGTAAAACACTAGCATCATCATCAAGATTCAAAATATGATTAGAATATAAGATCGAATATCATGAAAACAATACAACCATGAACAACAGTCTAAAATTTCCAAAACCTGGTATGTTGTGGATCGTAGCATGGAAAGCAGCTCACCATAAAGTTTCCTCAGTAGTTGTGCCTACGTGCCTGTATAACCACCAAATAAACATATCTCCGTACCTACACAATGTGTGCAGATGTATAGTATGAGTGCGTAAATCAATGCATATTGAGTAAGTATTTAGTCTAACTTCAAAGAAGCGGTGGTCAGGGATCAACATCAACACTTACTAGTTGTCCAATAATCAAATATACATGAGAAAATAGACAGGTATGCGGCATGGAAAGTAGCAACACAACAAATAAATATGTACAACATGCTTTTCAATAAAAGAAATAAATATGAAGCCGTCAAATACTATGTACCATCTCGAATAGAGTATATGTGGCCAATATCAGGTGCAAATGCTAAATCTCAGTCAAGATGCTCATCGATACACTGACTCCCTGTCAAAATATTCCATGCAATTCTGTCGAGGCGAATGAATCGATGCTATAAGAGCGGTGTTATATAATCCTGTCGAGGTGAATGACCCGATCCCATAACAGTAGTTTTACATATTCGGCCCGATCCCATAAAAGTAGTTTTACATAATCCTGCCAAGGCGGATGGCTAGATCCAATAAGAATAGTGTTGAGGCGATCAGCCCGATCCCATAAGAATAGATTACTTAATTCTCCTAGGCGAACGTCTCAAATCCATAAGAGTAGTGTTGAGGCGATCATCCCGATCCCATAAGAGTATTTAAACTTTCGACGGGTCACTAGCCCACTGGAGAATATACTTATGAGTTAAATAATCATGAAACTTCCAAAAAAAAGTATACTAGGGAGTAAATCTGTAAGAGAAGGAACAATTGCACAGCGAATCAAGTATCACACTAAGAGTTTAGAATAGTAAGTTCGATACTTTAGGCAAGTCTAGTCTCATGCTAAATCATGAACTAAAGCATTAAAACATAATATTAACTCAAGTAGTGTAGTTAAATCATGGTATATGTCTAAGTCTACCCGGATGTATAAATAATCTAGCATACGCACCGACGCTCGTCACCTCGTATGTATATAGCTCCCATAACACATAGCATGTAGAAAATAGAATACCTATGGGGATAAGTTCCCATTTATAAGATTAGGCAAGACACTTACCTTGCTCCAAAATTCAATAACCAGCCCCAACATTGCTTTAACACCTCAAACCAATGCCGAACAATTTAAAATTAGCCAACGAATGTGAAAACTAGTCAAAACATACTCAACAACCCATAAAAGCCAACAAAAGTAAAATCCGGACCAATGTAGCCAGATACTGAAATTGGTTACAGAATACGTTTACCCACAACTTATAGTCTATATTGATAAAATCATCCAATTTCGTCCATGAATTACCCTCAAATCAAGGATTTACCGTTTCATAACTTTGGGGCTCAAAACCTAAATTTCTACAACTCAAATACGGATAAAAATGATAACCATAGAAATAATCATGGGTAAACAGCAAAATAAAAGTTAGATTCTTGCCCCTTTAGAAAACGAGAAGAACGCTGCAAGAAAATCGCCTCAAACCGAGCTATGGAACTCAATATATGCTCAGAATACAAACAATGAGTGATTTGCCAATTTAAACCACTGACCATGTGATTTGTTTCCAACACCTTCACGGGACACTTTCTCCTAGAAGAGCAATTGTTTTTGTTGACCAGTCAACCTAGAATTCCTTCTTTACGTTCGTGGGACCCCCTTGCAGTCTCTAACAATAAAAGTTTGCGCCAGAAACCATCAATCCTTTCCGACACTAAAATGGATGTAACTCTCTCATACGACCTCAAAATTCGACAACGTGTTTATGGTTTCGAAATCACGATACGGATTGGTTCAATGAACACAATTTAGTGATCCTTTTCTCAATATGGTACCTTTTATGCCCAAAGAAACGATGCTAAAACATCAAATAAAAGCGTGTCACAACCCAAAACCATCCAAAGCTAATCAGAATCTAAACCAAAACTTATGGGCAAGTCCAATATCATCATACAAACTTGTTGAAACCTTTAAATCATGAATCTGAATTCGTTAAGTCCACTATTTGACCGTTGTCAACTCAAATTCTTTAACTTAACTAGTATGCATATCAAGTGTCCAAATCATTCTTAAACACCTCGGAATGGAACCAAATTTCACACACAAGTCAAATATAACAATACCAACTTGTACCCAACTCGGAATACCAAACAAGATCTGATATCACCAAAGTCAACTCCGGGTCAAACTTAGCAAATTCAAAAACCTTCAAAATGCCAACTTTCGGCAATAAGAGCCTAATTGTTTCTGGACCATCCGAAATTCGAACTGAATATATGCACAAGTCCTAAATAACCATTGTATTTATCATAACCATAAATACTACGATCCGAGCTCATTTACTCATAAGCCAAACCTTAGTCAACTCTTTCAACTTAAAACTTCCAAATTGAGAATCACTCTCCCAAATCAATCCTCGAACCTCTTGAACATCTAAATAAACCATACACGCAAGTTATAATTCATCATATGAAGCTACTCAAAGTCTCAAACCATTGATTGGCAATGCTAAAGCTTAAAATGATCGGTCGGATCGTTATAAAAATCAGTGATTGATTCTTGTTATAATCATAAATTTGAGTTAGGTTTACTTATCCCCAATGAAGTAGATGAAAACTGTAAGGCCCCGTAAAAGTTTGCCAAGAATTTAAGTTTTTATGGTGCAAAGGCAAGCTAATGTGCCATAACACGAATTTTTGGATTGTGCAATGCAATGCGGAGTTGGTAGAAGAATTTGCAAAAAATGACGATTCTATGGTCCAATATGTTATAGCGGATTTGTTCCGCTAACCGCGGAATCACCACGAAAGGATTCAAAAGCAACTCAAAATTTGAAGAACATTTTTTGGCCATTCTGCTAGTCGCATATCTGACCAGACACAAGCCAGTATTTGAAGACCATTTTGTGGCCATTTCCCTGGCCGCAGATCTATTCTGCTATAGTGGAATTGACATACCATTTTCCGGCCATTCTGTTGGCCACAGATCTGTTCTGCTACCACGGAATTGAATCACATAATTGACACATGGGGGTTATTTTTGCAAATTTTCTAATCCGACTCTATTTTGATATAAGGCTTTAGGGGGTTATTTTATAAGTTATAACTTGATGTTTTAAAGTGAGGATATCAATTAATAGAGAGAAGCTCTAACAATTCAACTCTCCAATTCTTGCTCAAACCTTGGGAATTCCATAGGGAAACTCACAAGACATTCTACTTACAAGGTAAGACTTCATCCCTACCTTTTATGAAAAGTTTAATAATGGTATTTAAGTATGATGTAATCATTATGGGGCTTGTGGGATGGTGATCGGAAGCCATAATCCCTCAATCTTGAATTTGGGAATATGTAAAGACTATGAAATGTGATTTTGGTGGGTTTGAAGCAAATGGTTGGGCATGTATGTGACCAATAATGGTTGATAGGTGTTGTAGGGATATTGTATATAGGTTGACTGCTTGAAAATTTATTGTGGGGGTAGAGGAATTTCTATTATGGTACCTTGTAGTCGATTTCACATATTATATGATTGATGAAATATCAGAAAGTGATAAATCTAAGAACCCCTTCCTAATTATGGTTAAATTTGGTTATGTTTCTATAGATTGAGGTTGCTAGGAGTGTGGGAATCCATGAGTTCCTCATAAGTTCCAAATGTGGTTGTTTAAACTTTTATTCCTATTGTTCCCAATTGCTTCAATGATTGAAATGCTCAAATGTTTATGTGCTCGAGTCATGTTCAAATTTTCCCTATCGTGTTATGGTCCCCCTCCGTGGAAAAATGTCCAAATATGGTTGTTGTAACTAATGCATAGGATTTGAATAAATGTTTCAACTGTAAATCACCATGCTCTCCGTTGTAAGTGTTTCCAACGTGTTTGAGTTCATTCATACCCATGAGTTAAAGCTAAAGACATCATGCTCCCCTTTGGGAAAAGTATTTCGAGAATAAATGGTGTATTAATCGCTTATGATTCTAACTTGTGTTTCAATTGCCAATCATTATGCTTAACTCTTTGAAAGAAATTCAATGTGTTTAAGTCACTCGTTAATAATGAAATTAAAGCTATGATTTTCGGAATGTCTATATATTGGTGTTTATGATAATGATCATTGGATGTAAAGAAATGAAAGTATGAAATATGAAATACGGTCACCGTGCCATGGATGAAGAACATTATGTATGGCCAAGAGTGCCAACGAAATGAAGATGTTGTAAATGGTTAAAAGTGCTAATGAAGCTATACATGGTATGAAAGGCTATGAAATGAATATATTTATATTTCTATTTCCTTTGTATACAAAAATAGTTTTGGGAATATCATTAGCGAGCCGAGAAAGGGTGGGTTGTAAAGGCTCAAACTTGAAACTTTACGTGCCGGTGTAGGATTTGATTGAGGGATGAATTATCGTGGTATATTGTATTGAGATTATTTCTCTTATTTGGGATGAGGTGATTGCTAGCAAAGTTGATGTCGAATCACACGGCATATGTGGGGAGATGACCTAGCCGATCGGGTGGCGATCAGACGCCATGTCGCGCCCATGGTGGTTCCTCCTTCTTATTATTATATTTGATTTGTATCACATGTCAATCGATATTTATTCGTGGAGAGATGGCTTAGCCGATCGAGCTTTGATCGGACTACATGCCTCATGAATGGTGAGATGATTGGTGGCTAATGATCTCCCAACCAAAATTGTTAATACTTAATTGAAATTGATTATGTTTTAACTTGGCATTTAGTATTACTTGAGTTCTTTATTGATTCCATGTTTACCTCATTTTATGTTGGTACTCTACTCCATGAGAGGGTATTTATTTTTACATACTAGTACTATTCTATATGTACTAACGTCCCTTTTGCCAGGGGTGCTGTATCTTTAATAGATGCATGTGGTTCATCAGCAGGCAGTTTTGACCCTCGTTTGCAGTCACCCTTAACTCAGCATATTTTGGTGAGCCCTACTCTATTCTGGGGCCTTATGTCACTTGATATTATACATTGTGTTTTGAGGTATAGACAGGGTCTTGTCACCGGCACTTTCATACTACTCGTCTGTTACACTTAGAGGCTCCATAGACATGCTGTGGGTGGTGTTCGATTTGGGGTAATGAACTAGAAATGTTATAGTTGTCAAATATGTTTTCCCCTCGTAACTATGAACTTGTAATATTTTGAAAATTATAAATGAAGCTCCTATAAGTAATGGGAAAAGGATGCGGTACACTTTACTCTTCTCATGTCTATTTCTTGTTACTGATTTTTAAATTGTGCATGGGTAAGGTTGGGTAGAAGGCAGCGAGTAGGTTTTCTTGAGTGTGATGTCTCGGTCGAGCGCCGGTCGTGCTCCCCAAGGTCGTGACGTGACAAAGACCTCCTTAAAATTACCTCAATCCAAACTCTCTAACTCCCAAAATAATTAAAATAAATTCCAAGTACTAAATGATGTTAAATATATAAGTGCAGAAATCTATTTAGAAAAGAACAACAATACCCCTACTTCACTAAAACAGTAATAACATTTTGTATAGTTATAAGAATAACAAACTGTTAGAATTTTTGAAAGCTATATTCAATGAGCTAAAACTTTCCTCAAGGAATATTAAACAAATTCCTTATATATTATGAACAGATTTCTCTTGAATCTGGATTTAATGCAGAATTTCAGCACTTCAAGTCTTTCAAAACTTGCTCCAAATGTGCCGAAACTCACCTGAGCACCCCGAGACTTCATTCAATCATTCCTACAAGTCCAAATACCTTATTTAGACTCATCTAAAGTATCAAAGCACCCATGGGAACATCACTTACAAAGAATCGAGGTTCAAACCAAATATAATTTCTCTTCTGTTGTTAAATCTTCATTCTTTCAAAAGAGTGTCTGAATCGCACTTAGCCACTTCAGATGATTTCCAAACTTTGAATATAAGTTTGATTCAACTATATAGTCTTATTCAAATTCTCGAAACACTAACCGGAATCCAATAATATCAAAGTTAACTCTTGGTCGAACTTATGAACTCTTAAGTTTCTCAAATTGCCAACTTTCAACAATGGCATCAAATTCTTCTAGGAACCTCCAAAACAAAATCTGAATGTACGTACAGGTCCAAAATCATCATATGAACCTATCGGAACCATCAAAATCTGATTCCGAGTCCGTTTACTCAAAAGTCAAATTTTAGTAAACTCTTTAATTTAAAGCTTCCAGAATGAAAATTACTCTTCCAAAATACTCCTGAACCTTTCAAAAATCAAATGCAACCATGCACCTAGGTCATAAAACATCAAATGAACCTACTCGAAGTCTTGAATCGCAAAATGAAGCACTAGCACTCAAAACGACTAGTCGGATCATTACATTCAATCAGATAAATTAAAAATAGTAACTACTCTTATGATATTTTGTCGGCCACATGTTGTAAATCAGATCTATGACTAAGAGTTAGTAAATATTTTCTATTTCTTATACATTCTTAGAACTTTCCCATTTTTTCCGAGGTTCAAATCTCTTTTACTAGTGTGGGATGGTTTACCTTTTAGTTGTTAATTCTTGCAATGCATTTCGTCTGTTAAGTTTTGATAATAGTTTAATGATGTCAGCGCATATTGTTTACCCAAAAAATGAGTAACAATAAAATTTGTACACGGTTTAAGGGATACGTGGTTTAATTCAATACGAATAGTTAAGAATAACAGATAGATGAATTAAATACAAAATAAACTATCAAACCAATTGCAATACGATGGCTAAGCCTGATCTTAGATTGAACAGTTGAATTCGTCCTCGATCGAACCCTCGATGCAAGCTCGGTCGTGAGTAAAAAAAAGAACAAACAAGTAATTCCTTGAACAGTTGCTAAAAGACAAAAGTAAATTTTCTTATTATTTTAAATTGCCTGCTACAATGTGTCAGACTAAAGAAAAACTTCCCATTTATATAGTAAAAGAATTCCAGTCCTAGTATAAGTCTAAAAAAGGTAAAACTTTTCCTTTTCCGGTAATTGTTGATCCATAATCGATAGTGAACGAGATTCGCGCCATAATATCCGATTGAGGGCGAGAATTACGGACCCCTATCCATCATGCATAACCGTCTACCGCGTCTCCCAAGGTTTAGAGGTTATACTCGGTCCAGGGTGCATCGCTTTACCATGTCCAATGTCGGATATACTGTTAATTCTTCCTGGGCCTAGATATGAGGGGTCTCTGGCCTCGATTAAAATATCACGGATTTGTGCCCCTCATCGGGGAATCGGGATAGACATTGCCCCCAATTTTACCCGTACATATATAGTCCCATCATTTTTCGGAGGGTAGACTTATCAAAGCGACAGGAAGCGATAAATGAACGCCAAATGCTACCTTCGTACGTTACAGCTGAGTTGACGGGTCAACAAAACGTCCCTTTAGTCACGTCGTTCTGACTTCAGACATGTGTCAGCCACCGGTTGACTGTCCTAGAATGTGAAACGTCACGCATTGATTGTCCTTCCTCTATAAACCTCTGACCCCTTTATCACTTCTCCACTTTCTGATTCCAGAGCTCTTTGATTTACCCTCGAATTCTCCACTTACCTTTAACCTCTTCAAATCTTCATACATTTCTCCTTAGATCTTCATATCTTCATCCTCAAATCTTCATACTTTCTCTTTGAATCTTCAACCCAGACCTTCATATCTTCATCCAATCTTCAAATCTTCATATATTTTCTAGAAACCGATGCCAAAAACTTCCAAATCTGTGCCTCAGTAAACCGCCCCGTCATCTTCCAACCCGGCCACAAATGCCGAGGTGGCCATTCTTGAGGTGGCCCAGGAGCCTCCTTTGAAGAGTTTTATCTTCAGGAGCTGCTCTATTGAGAACGACTTCAAGGTCGAGAAGGCCTCCAGTCAACAGGACCTAGGAAAGGAAGCATGGAGGTATATATGCTCCATTAATTATGAGACATTCCCTACAGTTCGGGTAGACAGTAATTCGGAGGTCAAGGCGGTGGTCATCCCCGAGCCCAACGAAGACATCACCACTCACGTAGAGGGGTACCTAAGTTGTTATATTTACCCCTTCACGCTCGCCCCGGTAGACCCCATAATCCTTGACTTCTGCAAAAGGTACAAGGTCTGCCTTGGGCAAATTCACCCGTCCTTTTGGAGGATTGTAACCCTCCTTTATCACATCGTAAACAACACCAAAGCACCTCGGTTCACCTTCATCCATATGCTTCGTCTCTAGAGTCCCTGAATCTTCCGAGGGGGGTTTGATCAAACTCATTTGCCAAGCAAGTAAAGCTCCATTCTCGAGCATCGATGAGGACCGAGATCGAGGTTAGGAGGGGAGGTTCATTCGGGTGAAAACCGAAGACCTCATTCCCTCCGAATTTCTATCGTTTCCCAAAAAGTGGAACGCATCCCGTAAGTCTTCTCCTTCTTAGGTATTTGGCACTCCCCTTTATTCTTTTCCTAATTGGATGTGTATATCGTTGTGCAGTGGTTTCCCAGGTTCCTAATGCAGTCTCCTGCTTCATGGAGTGGATCGAGGGAATTTACAAACAGATGTCTTACTTCGAGTGTGCATGGCGCAATCTTTAGAAGTGCAAGTGGGAGGCCCGTTCCCATGGTGAGTCTTTCTCCCAAATTATTATACTCACACACTTGACTTGTATTTTGCTAATTCTTCTTCCTTCTCACAGGTTTGCCCAAGACCACCGAGCTCAAGCCGTTGGATGAGGATGAGGACCCATCCTCTCTTGCCAAACCCTCCGCTTCGGGATAGCCCGGGTTTTCCTCAAATGAGGAGAAAAGAAGAAGAATAAGAAGAAGAAGAAGAAGAAGAAGAAGAAGAAGAAGAAGAAGAAGAAGAAGAAGAAGAAGAAGAAGTCTTCGTGCTCCCCGGATGCAGAGGTGATGAAGAAGAGGGCGGTCGTCTAGATCTGGAAAAGCAACAAAAAGAGCACCAAGTCCAGGGTACCGGACTCTGATTCCGTCTACCGGCTCAGGGATTACCCTGAGGATGACGACCTTGATTTCATTGCTCACGAGTTGACCATCAACGAGGGGGAGTAGGCGGCAACCGGAAAAGGTGACCAAGAGGTAGATCCCTCTCTAGCTCGGGAACCAGAGAGAGAGTCGGAGGACATGACCTCCTGAGAAACCACTCTTGCCCCAAATGAGGCAGCTGGTGTCATCGACATCGTGGAGACTTCATCCCACACTAATTCCATATTTAAAGAGGCTCAAGCTAACAAAAAGAAATCAAATGAGACTGCACCGGGCCCAAATGATGCCCTCCGAAACTAGTGAGGCAGTTTCCTGCCCCGAGCATGGATCCCGACTGTAAGAGAACGGTCATTCTTATTATCTCAGCGAACGCCTGGGTGTTGTCCCCTCTGGTGGGCATGGTCAGCTACCTTCATTGCCTGGTGACTGAGGAGGGCCAGGTAAAGATTACAAAGTAGGCACATCGAGCCTCTTCAATGAGGTGCAACAAGCACTAAACCGGGTAAGACGTCTATCCGTTGTATCCTTTTCGGATTTTTGCTTAGCATGTTCTAATGACCTTATTGTTCTTCAGGCTTCAGTGCTTCATCATGAAAGCTTCCTTCGGTCTCTCTTGGAAATCAGTCACCTCGAGTTCGAGCTCAAAGAGTAGATCCGGAAGAAGGACATGTATAGGACTCTTAGTGAACAATAAGATGAGGCTATTGAGGATCTCCCAACTCTTTGGGTCGAGTTGGAAAAGGCTCAGAAGGAGGCCTCGTCCATGAAACAGGAGCATGCCGATATAGTCGAGAAGGTAAGGATAGTTGAGGCTAAAAACGAGAAGCTACTCGTGATGACTAACAACGCAACTCGGCAAGTCCAAGAGAAGATAGACTTGATTGACCAGCTTCGGGCTGAGATAGATGAGGCCAAGGCTACGGCTGAGGCATTGAGGGTCAGGATGGACCTGCTGGCTTCGAAAAAAGAGGCTGTAAAAGAGGAGCTGGCATCGGTCAAGGACCAGCTCTGGGTGGCAAAGAACAAGGCCGACAAGTGGTCTCGGCAAAATGATGAACTTCGGGCACAGCTGAACTCAGTCATTGTTGCACCCTATTTTGTACTAGTCAAAACAAGATTCAACTTGTGGTTTCTCTTTTGTTGATAAAAGAGAGTCGCCACCTAATATTGAAAGGTATACTAGGGTACCTATTTAATTACTAAGTCACATTCTTTATTAGTCTGCTAACCGGTGAGATTATGGGTAAGGGTTCTTCTTCTTCTAAGGGGAAGGTGTTAGGAACCCCTTAAAATCTACCTGAGATAGCTCCATAGGACATAGACTACGTTGGGATCAATTATTTATACTATGCCTTAATTAATATTAAAGAGTATGGCTTACTGTGTAACTAAGGCATAATATAATAAAACGAGCGCGAGACCTTTAAAGCGATGCGAATTTATAAAGGAGTCTAAAGATATATTGGTGGATAAAATTGAAAGAGTTTTGAAATATGTATGTTAATGGTTTATAGTTATAAAGCATGTGAAAAGAGGTTAAGTTATGAAATACTTGGTTTAGAGAATGGGTGTTCATGTAACTTTAAGAGATGTTTGTAAGAAAGTGAACCTACAATATACCTTGGATTCTGAAATCTTAAATATTTTACTTGAGAAATAGTTTTGAAATTTTTGCTGGCCAGCAGCACTTTGGTTTTTTGAAAGAATCAATTTTCTAGCCTTGCGATTCGGATCTGATTTCCTTTTGAAAATGGGGCTGATGTTTTTGCTAAGTTATGGGCTTCAAAATCTTGTTAAGAAAAGTAGATGAGCGAAAACATAATATGGTATAAACAAGTGTAATTAGTGAAATGGGGATTAATTACTAACTGATTCTTTTAGTCCTATGTTCTTTAGGGCTTGACTAAGTTTTATATGACATTGAAGTATAAAATAATGTACGTGATCTAATATATGTGTGTTATATACAGGTGAGATAAAACAATGGCAAAGGTATAATGAAATGCAACAAGACAGTAGGCTAAACTAGTGAAGCTGTAAACAATAATAAAGGAGTTGAGAGAAAGAGGACTGGACTCTGGTAATTTGGCCTCAACAAGGCAGGCCCAGCAGTAAAAGGACGGCAAAAGCTGACTTCAGGCTCCCAATAATGCAACAAGACTGGGCTTGGGCCTGAGTTCTGTAGAAACTCAGCAGGACCAAACAAATGTAAATGTCCAAGAGAAAGAGGGAGTCATTAGATACATGTTCTATACACTCAACCATGTATGAAACATATAAACAGATAATTGGAGCAAAATGTAATAAACTATCAATATTCGAATACTTATGAGAAAATTATACAAATTTGGTGGTTATACATGTAAATAATTTACATTGAAAACCTTTCATTGTCATTAAACACTAAAGTGTCAATGAATTAAGATCAAAGGAGGGAGTTCTACTCAAGATCGATGCCCCATTTGAATCCCCTGGCACTTCAAAGTTACCAAGGGAATCAAGGCCCAGGGCAATGCTTGTGCCGGGGAGAGCAGCCCAACCTAGAGTTAAACTCCACTCCCAAATACCCATAACCACTAACAACTTATTTTTTCCTATGGGTTTAGTGCCAATTAGGCTCTTTCAATGTAAACTAAATGCTATAATATCCCCTACCACAAAAGTATACTTTTATCCTAACAGAATAATATAAGGACACACAAAACAATCCTTATGACTACATTTCTAATACCAAATGAGCAATACACACATCAAGTAAATCTAAAGGTCAGACTTCGAGCACATATAAGAGAAACAGAAACATCATGGTATATTGTTAAATATCTAACACTGGGAAATACATTCAAAGGAAAGGTAAAGAATACATAATTCATGTATGCAGCAACCCAAAAAATGTAGATATTTCTACCCTGGTAGAATAATTATAGATTGATTATCTTAGGTCTTGCCACTAGCACATGCATGGGTTAATAAACACTACTTGGAACATTTTAAAAGGGCATCAGTAAAGGTTCAGACAAACAGTTACAACTAATCACGCTCCGATTGACTGAGCTGACTGATTGTTATATACATGACTTCAAATGGTGAATCCAACGGCTCATTTGTACAGGGCGGTCCGATTAGTTTAGCAGGCAGTTTGCTATATACAGGACTTCAATTGGTGAAGTCGGCGACTTGTTTGTACACGGTGCCTGATTGTTTGAGCAGGCGATTTGCTATGTACAGGTTTTCCATATCAACTGTTTGATTCCGAGGTACATGCAAATGATTCAAAGGTTAGCTCTTAGCCGTACCTGAAAAATTCAAGTAAATAATAAAAATAGATAATCTGAGGCAAGTGGTGGGTCCTTCATTTTCCCCAGTCTAGTCTCAACGCTTCCTTGCTTCCTGTAGACCATGCACTCAAAGAAACATTCTTAGTGGGAGTGGGGAAGTTGGTTTGTGTTGACCACAGTGTTGGTTTGCCCCGACCTCCTCTTGAAATCTTTGTCCTGTTGACGTTGATCTCCCGTGATGCTTCTAATAACGCGGCTGCTTGCTGTCGCGACTGCGTCCAAATTTGAACTAATGCATTACAAGGCTTTCCTAAGGTTATGACTGAACCCTTTCAGGTTGCCTACGTATCCAAAACAAAATAAGGTCTGAACGTAGTTCGATTAAAACAGATGCAAAATGATGAGATCAAGAATGAAAATTGCCTCTAGCACATGCATGGGTTACAACTTTCAAATGAAATGCACGTATACCAATATATTGATTAGCTTAGGACTTGACACTAGTACATGCATGGGTTAATAACACTACTTGGAACCTTTTAAAAGGGCATCATTAAAGGTTCAGACAAACAGTTACAACTAACCACTTTAACAGTGAAGGTTCAGACAAACAACTACAACTAACCACTTTTACAGAAGTTATTAGAGATGCCATAAACATGATCGACACTCTCAATATGACTACAGGTGCACAGATTTGAACATAGAATTCCTAAGGTGCTCAACAGGATCACATTCATAATAGTATTAACCTTAAATAAACTATTGTGTTCAGGTAGTAGCAGTAGAGAACTTCTCATAGGATTAAAAATCAGAATCAGTTTCAGAATAGCAGGTTAGAGAGGACTGAGTGTAACTTCAGAACAAAATATGAAGTCATGCAGACAAACAGGGATACATGCAACATTTAATCAGCTATAAATATATAGACATTTCAAATGGGGGTGTGACATTACACAGATAGGGGAGCTTTACATGTTATAGAATCAAGTCAGCCATGTCATGAGGGGAAGATGGGGTTATAGACAATAGAAGGATTATACCAAACAGATGTAACTCAGGTGTATAGGCTAAAATTAGCATCTGAATGTGAAGCAATCATACTCAACTTAAAAACAGCTATCACTCAAATACAACAAATGACTATGTCCTATTTTTATGAAAGACAACTTCAGATGCTAATTTAGATAAAGCCTTCGGTTACATGTTGTCTAAACATGAGATAGTTTTGTAAAGCTTGAAGACAGTCATAGCTATGTTTGTTTTATGAAAGATAACTTGAAAGAAACAGAATATAGACAAAATGGTTACTGGAATTCATAAAAGTTCACCTCAACAACACTGTCTCATACAAGTACGACCAACAGTTGGATATGAATGCAAGATTTGCAACAATAACAACTCAGAGGCTATTCTCAAAGTTAACAGACATTGATGTAGGGAAGAATGACACTTAAACACTTAGATTGTCATGCTTCAGTTAAATGGTGAAGAGGTATAAACTATGAACTATCAGGTTTTGTCCTAATGAGGATTATCAGACAGTGAAATTGACCATAAGACAACAGGATGCGGGAAAAATAGTGTTCAGAGAAAAAGATCACATTAAAGATCATAATAGAACTATTGACAGAAAATCTGAAGTTTAGACAAGCATGGAAGTCATTAAGGCACATTGAGGGACTTAAATCATATTGGCTATCTGAAAGTCACTAAGGCTCGTAAAGGAAACTTAATCATCTAGACTGTTTAGGTTCAGAAATGCAAGTCATTAAGGTCATGTAATAGTTTGATCAATACCAATTAAAGAGATTCATAAAAAACATGATGAATGACCACATATCAACAAACACTTTAACATTAACATGGGAATAACATTTGATAACATCACAAATGACTACAATTAACAGAAGACAACGAGCATATTTATAACATTCTAATAAGGTGACTAAAAGAGAGGAGTTAGAGGTATACTGACATTTTCGAGGGCAGCAGGCCAAACAGGGATCTCTCTTAATTGATTAAGACCCAAGATTTCAAGCTCGAAGTAGTGAAATCACTCAGAAACAAAAGAATAGAAATCAGTAAGAAAACCTAGGTTTTGGAAATCTCAAAATTACTCCTAGGTAGTTGTTCTTTCGTCTAGTTGGTGATTCTAGGTTGTGGTAGATGATTTTAGGTGAGAACATTAAAGGCCCTATTTATAGTATCATTAAGGCTCTTAGGGTTTCACAGATTCAAAATAATAGTAGAAAGTGATGAAAGATTGATGATGATAGCAAGATTGAGTGACATTAAAAAGTAAACAAGGGGGAAAACAGAGTCGAGTTTACCTGAGCACAAGGAGATCGACCGTTGAAGCTTTCGATCAGTGGTTAAACCCTAATATACAGAGGTCACTGAGTTTGAACTCTGGGCATCGAATACTCATGATTAACTCTGAGAACGACTCCATGCGTGCTCCGATTTGACAGAACACGAAGGAAATTGAGAGATTTGAAGTTGCATCTTTGAGTTTAGGGTTTTAGATTTGGGTATTTTGAATTTTGAGTGATGAGATAGGAATAGCCGGCTGGATTCACAGATTTCATAAGGCAAAAGGATGGTTTTAGGCTCGATCTTTTACCCATCAAAGAAAATCAGATAATTTGAAGGTTTTTCACTTTCAGGCTTAGGGTTTCGGATTAGGATTTCTGAATTAGTGATTGAAAGAGGAAATTTTAAGCAGGATTCATGGATAGGGAGATATAAGGGATGATTCAGAGTGGTTTCGAATGACTTTTCACAAATTTGTGCAAGGTTCTAAAGATTGATGGCTGATGGAGATGAGAGAAAAGAGATAGGAAAGGGAAATGAGGGCAGCTGAGTGAGGTGAGAAATGATTAGGGTTTGGGTAACTGGGAAGTCCGTCTATAGGGTTAAAGTTTAGAGATACAATCTGGTCCGTTGATCTTTGAGATCAATGGTCCTGATAATTTGGTCATTAAAGATTTTTGGGGCAGAATTTCGGTGGCCGTTGCATTCTTGTGATCCAACGGTTGCGATTAAACTTGATGGGTGTTTAAATTAAAGAGGAAATGGAGACAAATTATGAGTCGTTGTTCTTAGGAACAGACGGCTTTGATTCACTGTGTTGCTTGTGTGAGTGTTACGGAGAGGTGACGTGGTGCGAGCTCATAGGCTCAAAGAGAGTGGCCTGGATTGCCACGTTAGAATGGAGATGGGGTATTTGGACTGGGTCAGATCCGTTTAGGCTTGGTAATTGGGATAAAAATAATTTAAGAGATGGCCACTTTGATTTTACTTAAGAATTACAATTATAGCCTTGTCTTTTAATCCCTTTTTGAAATTATTTTAAATAAACTTAACAATTTTCAATAAAATGTGGTAAAATTATAATTATTATATATACTACTAATTATTTTTAATTAATTATTTATAAATACTATGTTTTCTAAATTTCAACACTAATTTCGAA
This sequence comes from Nicotiana tabacum, assembly GCF_000715075.1. Taxonomy (NCBI): domain Eukaryota; kingdom Viridiplantae; phylum Streptophyta; class Magnoliopsida; order Solanales; family Solanaceae; genus Nicotiana; species Nicotiana tabacum. The sequence goes on from NC_134081.1 coordinate 40,303,645, forward strand.
TTATTAACAAAGTAACCTAATTTACTAGAAATTAAGGAGTAATTTATCAAATTAATTATGAGGCCTATGTAATGTATATATAAAAGTTATTTTAATAATCTTAAAATAGTAAGTATATTTGTAGTTACATAATATTAATACTACGTGATTAAATTTAAAACTAATACTTAATTAATTTGTAAAAACAGGTTTTTATTACTAGAAAATACTTTTAAAATATTTATTGTTAATTATTAAGTATAAATAAATTAATTTAAAAAAGGAGGGCAAAAATTGTCCGTCAATAGCCGTCACGGAAGGGGATGCCCTCAGCCAAGAATACACTGGGTTGAGGTCTAAATTGGAGGCAACTTCGATTGATTCTTCCGATGTCGTGGAAATGTTGGCCCAGTATAAGGATGATGTAGAGATAGCCGAGTCCCGCTTAAAGATGAAGACCGAGTATGTAAAGCGGTTATCCCGTAGAGAGACCCTCGAGGAGATTCGCGCCTGAGGTTTTGACTTGTCGGCCGAGATCGAAGAAGCCATGAGACTCGAGGCCGAGGCAAAGGAACTCTATGAGCCTGAGGGTCCTGAAGGCTCCAATGGCTCTGAGGATTCCGACGGTTCAGGTGACGAGTCAAGCCCCGATGAAGACCAGGCGTATATGCCTTAGTTCTTTTTTGGTTTTCCCTTGTATTTTTTCTTTTTTATTTATCTTGAGGCTGTTTTGTCATGCCTTTGTAAATATTTTTTGAAATATATAAAATATTCCCTTTCTAAACACCATATCTTTACTTTACATCATCTCTTTGCAATTTTTTATTTGTGTATCGTTCTTAATGCCTTAGCATAGAATCAAATGTGATCTAGATTATCCGTTCTTCGGAGGCCCGAATGGAGTCCGATTTCGATGGCCACTCCGGATTACTCGTGGCTTCGAGATTTTGATAAAATCAAAGGCGTTTAAGATGATTAAGTGTCTTAGACGATGTTTTTTCCGAGGGTACCTTTTAATAAGTTTTGACTATACGTAAGGGCCTTACTTTCTGAGTACAGACTTCGGATGTCATTGAGACGTTTTTAGGATGGTCGTAGCCTTTCGTATTCGGGCACTGCCTAATAGGCTTATGCCTCTGGATTCAATAGCGTGGGCCATCTGAATGTTTTATCGGATAACACTCCCTGAGTTGGGGTAGCCCGTGGGCTTTAGGATCTAGGATCGAAGAAGCGATATGCGCAAATAATAATGTATAAGAGAAGCAGAGAATTCTTTCATTGTTTAATATGTAAGGCACATGATCGGAGGAGTATAAGCCTTGTGTCGTGGCTAGAGTGGTCTGCATGGATACGGTTCATATGACCGTTTGACCCTTATAAATGAATCCTAATCACCAAGCCTTGGCTTTTGACATATAAAATTTTCCCTTTCTAAGGATCCTAACCTAGGGGTAATGGCCCCCAGTATTTGAGGCCGAACTTGTGAGGGCTCATATATCATTGACTCGGTGCAAACGATCATCAATTCCGGTTTAAAGTCGGTCTTCAAAACTAAGGTAGCGCGTTTATTGTTGCCTCGTTAAAAACCTTGCCAAAAACCATGCTTCAGGACAAAATCGATTCAAGGGAAAAATAGTACAACACGTGCTTTCAGACCTAATAATCACATTCGCCCCTGGCTGAGTACCTGCATACATTAGTCCGTAATGTACCTAAATTAAAAAGGAATTAAGTTAGTACCTTAGTAGTGGTTCCGCTTTAAGTGTGCCACGTTCCAGTTGTTCGGTAGTTATACACAGTTTCCCGATTCGATTTTATACGAGCCTTTGCCGGTTATTCTGATGACTCGATACGGTCCTTCCCAATTCGGGCCCAGTATCTTTAAGTTCTACTATTGATAAGATTCACAAGCTTACTCTTATTATTTTTTTTGTAAAGTTTTTGTAAAAACAAATAATTTAATTCGATTTCCTCTCCTATTTACTACGGCGACGAAGAATCAAATTATCACTATATTTATTCCTTTTTCTACTTTTTCTTCCAAGTGCAGGATAACCCCAAGGGGTTGTGGGTCTTTTTCTACCAACTGGGGCCATGTATGCTTAGAGGGGATCCTCGTACATGGTGAATAACCAAATTCCAATTGAAATGAAATCTTTAGGATAAATCAATGCAATTTAGGAGGAATCAATGAGAGGACATCAATTCAAATCCTGGCTTTTTGAATTGAGAGAGATCAAGAATTCTCAGCTACTTGTTGCATGGCTTTTATTTGAGTTGTGGACCCCACTCTGGAAACGGAGATACCCACATTAATAGCAGGTCTGATTCTATAATTGAATAAGTCGGTGGATAAGAAGATTTGCCTATCAGTAATGGAAATTACATTGGTAGGAATATAAGCTGAAATATCTCCCGATTGGGTTTCAACTATTGGTAATGAAGTCATACTTCCTTCACCTAAACTAGAACTTCATTTAGTGGCTCTTTACAAAAGGCGTGAATGCAAATAAAAAACATCTCTCGGATAAGCTTCACGATCGGGCGATTTTCGTAATAGAAGAGACATTTGGCGATAAGCTTCGTTTGGGTTCCTGGTGTGTAGTATTACCTTTCTCAATACCAAGTCCCCGACTTGAAAATATCGGAGGTTAGCTCTTTGATTGTAGTACCTCCCTACTCGTTGCTTCTGTGCGGCCAACCGTACCAGGGCGGCTTCCTGCCTTTCGTCCAATAATTACGGGCTCGTGGTCATGGCCTCGCCGTTTGACTCTTCGGTAGCATATTGGAACCTGAGGCTCAGTTCCCTTACCTCTACTGGTATTAAGGCTTCCACTTTGTAGACCATAGAGAACGGGGTTGCTCTGGTACTCGACTTCAAAGTCGTACAGTATGCCCATAGGTCTTCGACCAAGATTTCCTTCCATTTTCCTTTCAAACCAATCAACCTCTTTTTAAGTTTTTGCAGTATAATTTTGTTTGTCGACTCCTCTTTCTTGTTCCCACTAGGGTGGTAAGGCACTGATAATATCTTCTTGATCTTATGCTCTTCGAAAAACTTATTTACCTTGCTGCCGACGAATTGTTTTTCGTTGTCGCAAACGATCTCGGCCGATATCCTAAATCGATAGATTATGTGATCTCATATGAAGTCGATGACTTCTTTCTTTCGGACCTTCTCGAACGCCTGAGCGTCGACCCATTTGGAAAAATAATCGGTCATTAATAGTATGTATTGGAATTTACCGGGCGCCCATGGCAGGGGACCGACGATGTCCATTCCCCACTTCATAAATGGCCATGGTGACAGGACAGAGTGGAGAACCTCTCCCAGTTGATGAATCATTGGTGCGTGTCTTTGGCACTCGTTGCATTTTTGCATGAAGTCTTTTGCATCCTTCTCCATTTTATTCCAGTAGTAGCTGACTCTAATTAGCTTCCGAACTAAGAATTCTGCCCCCAAATGGTCCCTGCAAGTACCATTGTGAACTTCTCTCATGGAGTATTCAGTCTCTCCCGGTCCTAAGCATCTAGCCAGTGGGCCGAAGAAGAATCTTCTGAACAATGCCCCTTCGACTAAGCAAAATTTGACAGCTTTGGTGCGCAGGGCTCTCAATTCCTTGGGATCCCTGGCAATTTTCTTGTGTTCAGGTAGTCTATGTATTTGTTCCTCCAATCCCAAGTCAAGTTTGTCGAGTTTACTTTGGTGTGACCTTCTTCTACCACCGAGTTCATTAGTTGTACCACTGCCCCCAAGCTGAATTCATGGGAGTCGACAGACGACCCCAAGATGGCCAGTGCATCGGCCTCATTGTTTTGATCTCGGGGTACATGCTGCAGAGTCTATTCCTTGAATTGGTGCAGGGTCACCTGCAAGTTGTCCAAGTACCTCCGCATCCGTTCTTCTTTTACTTTGAACATTCTGTTTACTTGATTTATGACGAGAAGGGAGTCGTATTTGGCTTCGATCACTTTGGCCTTAAGGCTCTTAGCAAGTTCTAGACCTGCAATCATGGCTTCATACCCGCCTTCATTGTTAGTCAATTTAACACTTCTAATAGCCTATCTAATTACGCTTCCTGCAGGTGGTTTTAACATGATACTGAGCCCGGACCCTTTCGCGTTGGAGGAACCATCCGTGTATAGGGTCCAGATTCCTAAAGTAGCCCCTGAGGTGAGCAGTAATTCCTTTTCGACTTCGAGTATTAAGGCCGGCATAAAGTCAGCCACGAAGTATGCCAAAATTTGAGATTTTATGGCAGTTCGGGGTCGGTACTCGATATCGTACCCGCGAATCTCCATGGCCCATTTGGCCAGCCGGACTGAGAGCTCGGGCTTATGCATGGTATTTCTCAGCGGGTAAGAGGTTATGACGCATATGGGTGGCAGTGAAAGTACGGTTTTAGCTTCCTGGAGGCGATTAGCAAGGCGAGCGCTAACTTTTCTTGGTGAGGATACCTTGTTTCGACATCGCCTAGGGTTCTACTAACATAGTAAATAGGAAATTACATACGTTCTTCCTCTACGGACTAAGACACCACTTACCACCACCTCGGAAACCGCCAAGTAGAGGTACAATTGTTCGTCTTCCTTTGGAGTGTGCATCAAAGAGGGGATCAACAGGTATCATTTGAGTTCTCCCAAAGCTTGTTGGCATTCCGGAGTCCAGGAAAAATTATTCTTCTTTTTTAATAGTGAGAAGAACTGATGGCTCTTGTCCGATGACCTCGAGATGAACCGACCCAATGCGGCTATATGCCCGATCAGTCTTTGAACCGCCTTGACGTTGTCTAGTATGGTGATATCCTCTATGGCCTTTATTTTATCAGGGTTGATCTCTATCCCCTGATTAGATACCATGAATCCGAGGAATTTGCCTCAACCGACCACAAATGAGCACTTCTCCGGGTTTAGCTTCATGTTGTATTTCCTTAGTATGTCGAAGGTTTCCTGCAAATGCTTTAAATGGTCCTCTGCTCGCAGGGACTTGACTAATATATCGTCAATATAAACATCTATTGATTTCCCTATTTGTTCTTCGAACATCCGATTTACTTGGCGTTAGTAGGTGGAACCGGCGTTCTTTAATCCAAATGGCATTACGTTATAGCTTAGGTGCCAAATTTTGTTATGAAAGAAGTCTTTTCTTGATCGTTCGGGTCTATTCGAATTTGGTTGTATGCGGAGTAGGCGTCAAGAAAACTGAGTATCTCGTGCCCAACCGTCACGTCGATCATTCGATCGATGTTAGGCAAAGGGAAAGAATCCTTTGGGCATGCTTTGTTTATATCTTTATAATCCACACACAATCTTAGTTTATTTCCCTTTTTAGGTACTATGACTACGTTAGCTAACTAATCTGGTTATTTAACTTCCCGGATGGATCCTATTTTTAGAAGTTTGGATACCTCATCCTTGATGAACGCGTGTTTGATCTCGGACTGTGGCCTTCTTTTCTATTTAACAGGATAGAACTTCGGGTCCAAACTCAGCTGGTGAGTGGTTACCTCCGATGGGATCCCTGTCATATCAAGATGGGACCAAGCGAAACAATCAGCGTTAGCTTTAAGAAAATTAATAAGTTTTTTCCTAAGCTCGGGGGATAACCTCGTGCCCAGGTATACCTTTCGATCCGGTAGATGCTCGATTAATATGACTTGTTCCAAATCTTCAACCGTTGATTTGGTGGCGTCGGTGTAATCGGGATCTATGAATGATCTCGAGATGTAATTGTCCTCATCATCTGCTCCTTGTTCTTCTTATTTCTCCAGTTCGGCTGAGGCTGGTATTAGTAATTGCTATTTAATCTATTCTTGTTTGGTCGATTCTGTACCCCTCGATGTTGAAACTACGGGCATCGGGATCACTTTGTCGATAGCAAACATTTTCCTTACGGTCGGCTGTTCTCCGTAGACCATTTTGATTCCCCGCTATGTGGGAAATTTCAACGCTTGGTGCAAGGTCAAAGGTACCGCCCTCATATTGTGGACCCATGGCCTTCTGAATAAAGCATTGTACCTCATATCCTTTTCGATCACGTAGAACTTTGTTTCTTTGATTGTCCCTGCAGTGTTTACCGGTAAAGTTTTCTCTCCTTTCGTGGTCTCACATGCCATGTTGAATCTGTTCAATACCCGGAATGCTGGTACGATTTGATCATGTAACCCCAATTGCTCTACGACGGTTATGACTCGACCGGTTGTTTTGAATATTATAACCCAATTCCCCCATTTATTTCTCAACTTATGCTTTACAGTTGTTATGTGACTTGCCGGGGTGATTGGTTCGGGTCCGTTAAGGTTTTGGAATGAATTGGAACACTTAGTTCCAAGGTTTAAAACTTAAATTAAAAAGGTTGATCGGATGTTGACTTATGTGTAAACAACCCCGGAATAGATTTTGATGATTCCAATAGCTATGTATGGTGATTTTGGACTTAGGAGCGTATCCGAAAAATTATTTGGAAGTCCGTAGTTAAATTAGGGTTAAATGGCTATAATGAAAATTTAAGTTTGGAAGTTTGACCGGGGAGTTGACTTTTTTATATCAGGGTCAGAATCCGATTCTGGAAATTGGAATAGGTCTGTTATGTCATTTATGACTTGTGTGCAAAAATTTGAGGTCAATCAGATTTAATTTGATAGGTTTCGGCATCAAATATAGAAGTTAAAATTTTTTAGTTTCATTAAGCTTGAATTGGGATATGATTCGTGGTTTTAGCGTTGTTTGATGTGATTTGAGGTTTTGACTAAGTTTGTATGATGTTTTAGGACTTGTTGGTGTATTTGGTTGAGGTCCCGGGGTCCTCGGGTGAGTTTCGGACGGTTAACGGATTTAATTTTGGGCTTGGAACTTTGCTGGAATTTTTCTGATGCAGTGTCTGGTTTCTTTCTTTGCGTTCGCGAGAGGGGTCTCGCGTTCGCGAAGGGGAAATAGAGGCAGGCGAGGTTTTGTTCTTCGCGTTCGCGAAGGTTCGCGTGGTAAAGCATCGCGTTCGCGAGGTGTGACTCGCGTTCGCGAAGGGCAATTTTTGGGAAGCATAATTTTGTGCTCCGCGAATGCGACAGGTCCCTCTCGCGTTCGCGAAGAAGGAATGCCTGGACAGAAAGTTTAAGTTCTGAACCCATTTTCTATTTTTGACAAATTGGAGCTCGAGAAGAGGTGATTTTCGGGAGATTTTCAAGGAAAACAATGGGGTAAGTGTTCTTAACTCAATATTGGTCAAATTACCCAAATCCATGGTTGTTTTTAACATTTAAATAGTGAATTAATTTGGAATATTTAGAAAACCCTCTTGGTTTAATTTGAAGATTTGAGGGTCGAGTTGATGTCGGAATTTGGTAAAATTTGTATGATTTGACTCGTGGTTGAATGGGCTTTCATATTTTGTAACTTTTGTCGGATTCTAAAATATGGAGCCCACTGGCGATTTTTGAGTGCAATTTCAGATTTTGTTAGAAAATTAGTATTTTCTTATGGAATTATTTCCTATAATTTGTATTGATTGAATCGAATTATTTATGACTAGATTCGAGGCATTTAGAGGCCGATTCACGAGGTAAAGGCATAGCAGAATAAAGAATTACACGGTTTGAGGTAAGTAACAATTCTATATTTGGTTCTAAAGGTATGAAACGCCCGATTATGTGTTATGTGATCGGTTATTAGGTGACGCACATGCTAGGTGGCGGGTGAGTGGGCGTGCACCGTAGGATTTGTGACTTGGTCAAATTTCATGGAACTGTGTAGTTGAATAATCTGTTGTTATCTATACATTCTCCATGTAGTAGAGAAATTGAACCACCAACCATGTTAGAAATCATGTTTAGATTATGTGTTGGCACTGTAGTGACCCAAAGAGGTCGTTTACATGTTGAATTATTTGTTAAATTGCTATTTTGTACTCAGTCACAGTTTACTTGTTTATTTTATCTCAGTCTTTATTGTTCCTTGTTGATACATTATGCCATTTCTGTTGGGGCTGATTTTCATGATTACTGAGAGCCCGAGAGACTGGAGAGATTTATGACTAAGTGAGGCCGAGGGCCTGATTGTGAAATATTATACTATAGCACGTGAGTTGTCCGTGCGGATCCAGATATTATACGATAGCACGTGAGTTGTTCGTGCGGATCCAGATATTATACTATAGCATGTGAGTTATCCGTACAGCACGTGAATTGTCCATGCGGATTATAGCGCTTGGGTTGAAGGAACCCCTCCAGAGTCTGTACATACCCCCAGTGAGTGCGAGTGCTGAGTGCGAGTGCTGAGTGCTGAGCGAGTGGGAGGACTGAGTGACTGTTGCTCTGAGAGGATGCATTGATTTCATTATTGTTTTACTACAGTTGTCATATATCATTGTTTTGGAAATTTCTAAGAGATATTATCTTCTATTTCAGTCGAACTCGATATGAAATTACTATTTGGGCCTTAATTATTGAACTTGCAAGCATGCCTACTTTCTTATGTTGGAAATTACTGTAATTGGACTTAGCTGTGAAGCTCGTCTACTTTCAGTTCTTTATTTAGTATTGTTACTTGCTGAGTTGGTTGTACTCATACTACACCCTGCACTTCGTGTGCAGATCCAGGTGTTCTCGGACACAGTGGGTGTTCATTTTTTTGCACAGTTGATTCTCCGAAGATTCCGAGGTAGCTGTCGGAGTTTCGCAGACCTTATCTCTCCTTCCTTATCTTCTTGATTACTGTATTTAGTCTTAGACTATTATAGACCTTGTTTTCCAGACTTGTGCTGTATAGATGCTCATGTACTCTGTGACACCCCGATAGTTTGGAATTCCGTGTTATGTTTTGGGTTTTCTATCCCGGTTATGAGAACTTTTACTATTAAAACTACTTTAATTCATTCTTGTTTAAAGTGTTGGAAATATTTGTGAGAAGTCGGCTTGCCTAGTACCACATTAGGCGCCATCAAGACAGGTTAGAATTTTGGGTCGTGACAACGACCCTTGATCTGATGATGTTGTCCAAGCTACCTAGATCAATCAGAACATGTTTAACTCGAGATTTATTGATAAGTACGAATATTACCAGTGCATCGTTGTGAGGTTGTACGATGCCCTTGGCATGTTCGTCACTGAACGAAATGGTTCCCTCCAGAACTTAGTCCCAGGTGCATTTGTCCCTCATAATAGATACTTTAGTGTGTTTTATTATTGGCCTTTGGGGGAATTCGACTCCACCAATGATCAAGTTGATCACGTGATGAGGCTCCTCTTGTTCGACCTGTTTGTTGGCATCCCTATTTCCGAAGTGGTTTTTGGCTCGTTCACTTAGGAATTCTCAGAGGTGCCCATTGTTGAACAGTCGAGCAACTTCTTCTCTTAGCTGTCGGCAATCATTGGTCTTATGATCGTGAGTGTCGTGATACTTACACATCAAGTTAGGATCTCTCTAGGCTGGGTCGGGCTGCAATGATCGGAGCCACTTGGTCTCTTTGATGCGCCCTATAGCCGACACGATGCTTGCAGCATCTATGTTGAAGTTATATTCCGATAATCTCGGTGCCTCCCTACTCCCGAGCGACCTATCGAGCCCATTCTTGCTCATCAAGCCCCGGTCACTAGGCCCTCGATCGCTTCTCTTCTCGTTCCTTGCTGGGTGACGCCCAAATCCATTTCCCCTTCGATCCACACTGTATGGTTGATATCGATCTCGAACTGGTCTTAACACTTGATCAATGGATCTATTAGATCTATCATCGGTCTGATGGGGTAATTAGATCCAGAAGGGGCCCCGAGTTGGTCGTCCCCGACCCTGATCTTCGACTGGTACCTGTTGTGGACGTCGGCCCAGGTTACCGCCGGGTACTCTACCAAATTTTGTTTTAGCTATTGAGAGGCCACGGAACTTCGGGGGTTGAGCTCCTGAGTGAATGCCTGAACGGCCCAATCATCTGCAACTGGTGGTAGGTCCATCCATTCCATCCGGAATCTCAACACGAACTACCTGAGCATCTCATTATCCCTTTGTTTGACCTTGAAAAGATCTGACTTTCTGGTCTCGACCTTGATGGCCCTAGCATGGGGCTATACGAAAGCATCTGCAAGCATAGCAAACAAGTAATGGAATTTTAGGGCAAGTTGTGATACCATATCATTACTCCCTTGGACAAAGTTTCACCAAACTTTTTCAGCAACACCGACTAGATCTCCTCATCTTCCAAATCGTTCCTTTTGATCACGCATGTATAGAAGGTCACATGATCATTTGGATCTGTGATCCCATTATATTTGGGAATGTCGGGCATACGAAACCTCTTTGGGATCGGCTTTGGTGTCGCGCTCGAAGGAAAGGGCTTCTGGATAAATTTATTGGAGTCTGGTCCCTTCAATATAGGGGGTGCTCACGGGATCTGATCGACCTTGGAGTAGTACGTTTTCACCTTCTTATCATTGGCCTCAATCTTTTTATCACCTGACTCCAACTGTTTTGTCAACGCTTCGAGCATCTTCATTACCTCTGAAGTTACCCCTGGCTCAGCTTCATCCGGTCTCTCGGTAATTTGTTCGTCTCTTCGAGTGCTTTTTCAGGATTGTTCATGCTCGACCCTGTTGGGGCGTGACTTTGATTCTACAGTTGTGCTTTGCCTCTTGTTAAGCCTGCATCATTTCAAAAATCAGTCGTAGGCTCACCCCATCACCTTCACCTTCACCTTCGGGCGCTTCTCGAGCTGTGGGGCGGGGTCCCCCTCGAATACTGTTTTCGAGATCAGTTGGCAATTTGTTGTTGATGGCCACTTGCGAGTTAGCATCGACCGAGTCGGCGGCTGGGACACCATTGGGATCGGCAGGAAGCATATCATTACTGGGCACCACATTATTATTTTCGCCATGATAGCCTGACTCAGCATCAACGTTCAAGTGAGCAGACTAAGAGTTTGACATTTTTAGGCTGACCTGGAATTAAGATTTCAAAGAACAAGCATAAAATAGGGTGTGTTATGGAGATTCGTACCAAATTACCACTATTATCCCGAGCCCCGCGGTGGGCGTCAAACTGTTTACCCCAAAAACGAGTAACAATTAAATTTGTACGTAGTTTAAAGTATACGTTGTTTAATTCAATACGAATAGTTAAGAATAACAGACAAATGAATTAAAGACAAAATAAACTATCAAACCAATTGCAATACGATGGTCATGCCTCATCTTAGATTGAACAATAGAATTCATCCTCGATCAGACCCTCGATGCAAGCTTGGTCGTGAGTAAAGAAAAGAACAAAAAAGTAATGCCTTGAACAGTTGCTAGAAGACAAAAGTAAATTTTGTTATTGCTTTGAATTGCGTGCTACAATGTGTCACACTAAAAAAAAACTTTCCCTTTATATAGTAGGAGAATTTCAGTCCTAGTAAAGTCTAAAAAGGTAAAAAACTTCTTTTCCCGATAATTTTTTATCCATAATCGATATTGAACAAGATTCGCGTTGTAATATCCGGTTAAGGGCGAGTATTACGGCCCCCTATCCGTCATGCATAACCTTCTACCGCGTCTCCCGAGGTCTAGAGGTTATACTCGGTCTGGGGTGCATCGCTTTACCATGTCCGATGTCGGATCTATCGTTCATTCTTCCTGGACCTCGATATGAGGGGTCTCTGGCCTCAATTATAATCTCACGAATCCGTGCTCCCCCTTCGTTCTCTCATCGGGGAATCAGGGTATATATTGCCCCCGATTTTACCCATACAAACATATTTCGTTAACTAGTGGCGTACTAATGAAAATATTGTTAATAAGGTAACAAATATAGAAAACGTTTTCAACTAGGGCAAAGGTCCAAATATGCCCTTGTACTATACGAAATTGAGCACATTTGCCCTTCGTTAATACTTTAGCTCAAATATGCCCTTACTGTCACATAGTTGGTTCATATATGCCCTTAGAGTTACATAGTTGGCCCATATATGCCCTTTTCGAAACGGAATTCACCCAAACTTATTAGCTTTCTTTAATTGTATTAAGGTGTATTACAAACACTATTTTCTTTTTATTAGTACTTTTTTTTTCTTTACCTTTCTCTTTTCTTTCTTCTTTTTTCTTTTCTTCTCTTTTTTTTCCTTTTTCTTTCTCCCTTATCCGTTTCCTCCATTACTAACGTCTTCTCCATTTTCGTCACTAATTTTACTTGATAAAACTCATGAATTCCAATTACTAAGAAAATTCTCCCATAAGGTAATCAAGTTCCAATTTCACTGGCCCTCTAAATAAACGAAATTAATTTGTTCCAAAATTTATGGTTTAAACTTTAAATTAATAAAAACATCTCAACCTTTAACAATACTCAAAAGACCAAAATATTTAAATTATTTTCAGAAAGATAATTTAATGATTAAAAGCCTAGAGTTCAAGTTGTAGTGTTATAAATTTGAGTTGTTAGTCTTTTTCAGCAGGACATTTTCTATTTTTTTTATTAACTATGTAGATTAGGGGTGTACATGGAACGGGTTGGTTCGATTTTTATCAAAATCAAATCAAACCAATTATATCGGTTTGGATTGTTCGATTTTGTTGGATTTTCGGATTTTTTGTTACATAAATATTATTTCAATCTTACTTTGTTAAATTTTATAGAACTAAATATATGTTCAGTAAAAATTAAAAAATTGACAAACATATGATCTATAAAAATATTCTCATGAGAGAATTTTCTTAGTAATTGGAATTCATGAGTTTTGTCAAGTGAAATTGGTGATGAAAATGGAGAAGACATCATTAATGGAGGAAATCGGATAAGGGAGAAAGAAAAAGAAAAAAAAAAGAAAAAAAGAAAAAAGAAAAAAGAAAAGAGAAAGGTAAAGAAAAAAAGTACTAATAAAAAATAAATAGTATTTGTAATACACTTTAATATAATTAACGAAAGAGCTAATTAGTTTGGGTGGATTCTATTTCGAAAAGGGCATATATGGGCCAATTGTGTAACTCTAAGGGCATATATGGACCAATTATGTGACGGTAAGGGCATATTTGAGCTAAAGTATTAGCGAATGGCAAAGGCTAGCCAAGCCCAAGAATCTGAACACTTAGACGATTCCTTCAAGTCTGCAAGTGAGGGGGAAGGAACTGAGTCTTCTGATTCTGAGAAGATTCAGAGTTCCCCTTCTGAGGTACGTTCTGTTTTTGTTGAAAGTCTAAAAAATAAGTTTTTTCTTGTTGGGTCTGTTAGAGATGTAGAAATACCTGAGTTGAGAAGGAGAGGAGGTAAAAATAAAAATGAAAAAGAAAGAGAGAGAGAGAGAGAGAGAGAGAGAGAGAGAGAGAGAGAGAGAGAGAGAGAGAGAGAGAGAGAGAGAGAGAGAGAGAGAGAGAGAGAGAGAGAGAGGGGAAAGAGAAGCTTTGATAGCAAGGTTAGCTAACATGCACCAAAAATGCCTCGCTAGAAACGGCAAGCACTACTAGTTCCAATCGCAATTGATCCTAAGCCACTTGTGAGTAGTAATGGTAGAATAGTTACATCGGACTCAGGGGTTCCCTAAATCCTAGCTCCTCTGTAAGTGATTAACTGAATACCGGGTGGAGGGAGCTCAGATCAACCTATTCCGAAGGTTTTTGATGAACAACGACAAAGGAAATGCAGCAGCAACTGCGAGAAGGCTGACCTTCTCTACTAAATCGAGGGTATACATACATGACAATAGGTATTACATCTTTAAATTTGACTCGGAGAAAGATATGAATCTCATCATGCAGAATGGCCCATACGCCTATGATTATAGACCATTGATATTGAAGAATTAGGAACATGAATTTCAACTGCATAAGGAACCTTTAACTTCTTTGGGCAAACCTAACAGTTTAACTGCACATGAAAATAAAATATCTTGTCCTTTGTAGAGATGGATGTTTCTCAGCCTCTATCTGATGGAAGCTATTGTGTCGATCAATCAGTTAATTCTGTCAGTTTTGCATGCAGTTTTAGCAAGATTTTGAGGAATGTGTGAAAGAGGCAAGTCCTAATCGTGTAGAGAAGAAACAGCTCCGAAAAATTCAGAAACCTCATAATTAGCAACAAAAACAAAATGAAGAAGCTATGGATATCTAAACCTAGCAAACCAGATGAAAAAAAAAAATAGTTGCAAACAAACAGAACCAGCGACCACATTTTTGGCACAGAAATAGAGTCAGGAAGAATAACATATAAGGGGGAAACATTTGGTAGTTTATCGAGGCAATGAATGTCTGATGTTTGGCATATTTCGATATGTGTTGATGTTACTTTACCCATGTTTTAACCGCTTCTTGATGTTATTTGATCTTTAAAATGCCCAACATGGTTTAATTATTGGTTTTATGACTAATTGAGTTGTGTGTGGTGAATTAGGGTGTTTGGAGTGCAAAAATATGAATAAAAGGTGCTCTAGGTAGAGGAAGAGAGATTGGATGCGTCGCATCCAATCTAGAAAAAGATCAGATTTCGTGCACCCTTAGCAGTGAAGTCGGCCCATAGCGTCCACTGTAGCATCCGAAGCTGAGAAGTGGAGGACGAGGTGGATGCGAAGCATCCACCGTAGCATCCGAAGCTGAGAAGTGGAGGACGAGGTGGATGCGAAGCATCCACCCTAGCATCAATCCCTGAAGCTGATTTGGATTAGAAATAGGAGAACTTTGGCCCACGACTTTGGTACGCAATATATAAGCCAAAAATGCCTCTTTTAGGTCATCGAACATATTGGAAAGAGGGAAAAAGCCACGAAAAAGCTGTGGAGGCCGGAATTCATCAAGTTTCATCTTTCTCCTACCAAACTTAGTAATTTTTATGTTTCGTTATATGATTTGTTGTTTGGCTACCATGTCTATGTGGAGCTAAACTTCACGTTCTAGGGTTGTGGTTCTTTCATGACTATTGTTATTCGGATATTGATTTTGACTTCTTGATTTATCATATTAGTTTATTTATTCAATCTTGCACTTAATTATTTAATTGCTTGATCACCAATTGAATATTATCTACGAATCTAGAATTGAACTCGAAAGTGGGAATTCTATATTGCATATAGGATTGAGTAGGGCAAGTTCTTGAACTCGGGCATCGGGGAACGGATTCGTGGTTAGGATAGACATATACCTAATTGCCTTGCTTGGTTGATTTACAGGAATTATAAATGCGTTCTTGTTGATTCTAACTCCATAGACATATAGGCGTTAGGTTAGCTTGAATAGGCGAGTAAGAACTTGACAGATTCTTATGAGCAATATTAACCCTGTCAACCAATAAGCTAGATAAATTAGTCGGTCAATTCAATTGAAGAATACAATAGGATTGTTAGATAGCCCATAACCCTAGATCGTTTTCATTACATTGATATCATAAAAATCTGCTCTTTCTCTGTTCAAAGTTTATTATTTATATTTTTCTTATTTAATTAGTTGGAATAAAATATTTTTAGATTTAATTCTTGTTTAGATAATTAGGATAGTCTAATTTAGTTAATAGCTAATCATAAGTCCTCGTGGGTTCGACATCCGACTTTTAGTCACTTTATTACTTGACGACCGTGTATACTTGCGTGAGTGTGTTTGGTCGCAACAAGTTTTTGGCGCCGTTGCCGGGGACTTAGAAATTAGCTATTTTTCTAGATTAGACATTTTTTTATCTATTCATGTTTTTTTTATTATTTTATTTTAGTTAGTATTTTTTATTTATTTTAGCATGGCATCTTGGAATAAAAATTGTTCGAATGATGGTTATTCTTATTTTGATGATCCTTGTCCATATTGTGGAGGACCCCACTGGTGGAAAAATTGTCAGAATGTTCCCAGGAGCGAGTTGTGCGCACAATCTCAATCCTTTGAGTGGAATATTTGTAATATGTGTGGTGGTCAAGATGGCCATTGGGATGGTTGTCCTAATTTTGTTCATCCTTCTCTGAGCCCTTATTATGATCTTTCTAATGATATTTCTGAGTTTGATAGGGGCAATGAAGTGCAGGATATGGAGCCCGATGCATATATTAGGGATATTCTGAGGCAAGTAGCAGAGCAACAGGATGAACTCAAAAAAGATATGAAAAAAATGAAGGCAGCAATCACAAGAATGAAGGCCAATATGGAAGAATTGAATGAAGAGAGCGAGTACCAGCAAGAGAAAATTTTTGAAAAAGAGGAGATTTTGAGCCAAACTTGGCTGGTAGAACAGGCTGAAAAGTTAGAAATATATGAAGCTCAACATGAGGAACTTACTGATGGGATGAGACACTTTATAGAGGGAAGATCTAAACTGGGACAAGGGATCTATAAATTTGTCACTACTATTCACGACTTGCAAGATAAATTAAATGCAAAGGTTGTTGCGTCTATCGCCCAACAAAATAGTAATGAGTTGTCAGAAGCTGAAAAGGAGCTTACACGCCAAATTGAGGAGCTAAAAGTGGAGAGCCAATCATTCGAGCATATTTTTGTTGATGATGCCCATGTTGAGAAAAGTACACTAGAGCCATGCGAGGTAGCAGATAATGTTATATTTGAAGACTCTAATGTGTGCACATATGAGGATATAAATAGTAATACAATTCTAAAGTTGGGGCGTGTTGGTCCTCATTCTAAATATTTTTCGACATTGTATTTGGATGATGACATGGAAATCGAGTCATCTAAGCCTTTGGAGGAGTCAATGGAAGAGGAACATGATGCCTATATTTTTGAATTTGTCATGCCAAAAAGCAAAAAATACATTCCTCATCTAAAGGCCGAGAAGTGTAGAGTGAAAAATTTATTACTTGGCCTGGTTATCTTTGTAGCCCCACCACTGGAGCATAGCCGCAAACTGGATGTCATGTTAGGGGCTCAATTCATAAGTTCGAGGTGGAGGCAAAAAGTGGTTCACGTCGTGCCGCTACGTTAAATCAGGCGCTTGTTGGGAGGCAACCCAACTTTACTGCTTTCTTTTATTTTTGTTCACTTTTTATTTTATTTTATTTTTATTATTTTGTAGTATTTATTTTTGTTTTGTAGGATTATGAGCATAGGAAGCAAAGCCATTAGAAGAGTGCAAAAGCGAGCTAGATGGTGAGGACTAAGTGTGGGGTGCCCACACAAAGGACGATGCCTGGGAGAAGTCTGAGTACCTCGTGAGCCGCTATTGCTTCGGCCTTTGGCCTACCAGGGAGTCTCGTTTACCCTCTTATTATTTATAATGTGCATTGAGGACATTGCAAAATTTTAAGTGTGGGGTGAGGAGATCGTTTGGATGAGTTTCTGTGCTATTTTAGCTTAGTTGTAGTACTCATTCTTAAGTGTAGTAGCTTTTGTGAAAGAAAAAAGAAAAAAAAAAAAGAAAAAAAAAAAAAAAAACGAAAAAGTAGAAAAATTGGACTTTTCCCGACGATTGATCTCCTAGACAGTTTTCTTGAGGGATTAAAGTCTAAACAAAAATTCAAAATATGTCTTTTAGCTTTCTTTAGGTAGTAATAATCCCCTGTGGTTTTTCTTTGTGCCTCGGTTCTTTTCCATGGGATGTAGTTTGAACCGGGTAGTTTTTTTCTTTCCGAGTAGATTAGGAATTTAGGGAATAAAAGGAGCAAGAATGATGAACCTAGGCGCCCTTGACTTGTTTGATAGTAACATATTTATGCTTTGGCATGTGTAGTATCTTCTGTATGATTTTAATTTATTGATGATGCCTTGTTAAATTGGATAGCATGTTTTGTGGCGCCTATGTCTCGTTTACATGACTTATGTTCACCTTGTGTTTAATACTTAATATCTCGTGGCTCCGTGAATACTTGCATTACTTGAGAGTCGGAATGTAACCGTCCTTAATGAGTCATGTGCCATGAGTGGTGAGTTTTTGTGTGTTGTCCATGTATTGTACTTGTGTCTAGAACTTGCCCGGTATGTGAGTTGAAGCGAAATTTTAGGTGATGCTCGGTTTGAAAAATGATTTTAGGCTTTCTTTGATCTTTTTGAGCTTATTGCTTATCACAAATAAAATCTATCCCTAGTTAACCCTTTTGAGCCTGTAGACCTTTTATTTGGTACCCACATTACAAGCCTATACCCTCTTTATTCTTAATTGATATTATTTTGATCCTTTTACCTCTTAAAGCACTTTAATTGTTAGATGAGCGCTAAAAGAAGTAAGAAGGGACTAAGTGTGGGGTGACTTTTGAGTGGAACCAATGAAAGAAAGAAGGGTACACTTATTTTGTAAAATAATACACCACTAGCGAAAATTGAAAAAAAAAAGAGAAAAAAAAAAGAAGAAAGAAAAATATAGAGGAATAAATTGTTGTCTTGTTCTTGCTAGTGGGTATGAATTAAAGTAGTGCTTAAAGAAAGAGAAAATATTGTTGGGGTGATATTATTTGTGAAATTGAAGTGGTGTTGAAGAATTTGCGCTTAAAGTAATTTTGTGATGTATTAAAATGCTTAGGAGGGTGAGTCACTATTCCTAAAATATATCCTACCTTTCCTTTAGCCCACATTACAACCATGAAAAAGTCCTAATTGATTTTAGATCGAGCGAGCTTACATTAGTAGAGATTTACATTAAGGGCAGGCATATGGTACCAACTACATGCATGTGACTTCTTTTGTGAGAGTGAGCGATTTTCTTTGTGAGCATGATATTCGAATGTGTGGATTGATTCTACTCGCTCTTTTGTTCTTGTTGTGAGGGCACATGGTTTCACAAGGGATAGGTAATGTTATTAGACTTCTCTATGATGTTGGGTGTTCAAGCCATGAGTGCATAGTGACATTGAGTCGGTTTTTGAGGTTAGGATTGTTGTGAGCATGTTGTCTTTGTTCGAATATTTTTAAAAGAAGGGCATAAGTAAAGGGAAGTGTATGTGATGCATAGTCTAGAGCCTAATTGTTGCAAATAACCATGGTCATAGGTGCAGTGTGCTTTGAATGATAAGAGCTTAATTTTGTTTCGTCTACTATATGATGGTTTGTTCGAGGACGAACAAAGGTTTAAGTGTGGGGTAGTGATGTTTGGCATATTTCGATATGTGTTGATGTTACTTTACCCATGTTTTAACCGCTTCTTGATATTATTTGATCTTTAAAATGCCCAACATGGTTTAATTATTGGTTTTATGACTAATTGAGTTGTGTGTGGTGAATTAGGGTGTTTGGAGTGCAAAAATATGAATAAAAGGTGCTCTAGGTAGAGGAAGAGAGATTGGATGCGTCGCATCCAATCTAGAAAAAGATCAGATTTCGTGCACCCTTAGCAGTGAAGTCGGCCCATAGCGTCCACCGTAGCATCCGAAGCTGAGAAGTGGAGGACGAGGTGGATGCGACGCATCCACCCTAGCATCAATCCCTGAAGCTGATTTGGATTAGAAATAGGAGAACTTTGGCCCACGACTTTGGTACGCAATATATAAGCCAAAAACGCCTCTTTTAGGTCATCGAACATATTGGAAAGAGGGAAAAAGCCACGAAAAAGCTGTGGAGGCCGGAATTCATCAAGTTTCATCTTTCTCCTACCAAATTTAGTAATTTTTATGTTTCTTTATATGATTTGTTGTTTGGCTACCATGTCTATGTGGAGCTAAACTTCACGTTCTAGGGTTGTGGTTCTTTCATGACTATTGTTATTCGGATATTGATTTTGACTTCTTGATTTATCATATTAGTTTATTTATTCAATCTTGCACTTAATTATTTAATTGCTTGATCACCAATTGAATATTATCTACGAATCTAGAATTGAACTCGAAAGTGGGAATTCTATATTGCATATAGGATTGAGTAGGGTAAGTTCTTGAACTCGGGCATCGGGGAACGGATTCGTGGTTAGGATAGACATATACCTAATTGCCTTGCTTGGTTGATTTACAGGAATTATAAATGCGTTCTTGTTGATTCTAACTCCATAGACATATAGGCGTTAGGTTAGCTTGAATAGGCGAGTAAGAACTTGACAGATTCTTATGAGCAATATTAACCCTGTCAACCAATAAGCTAGATAAATTAGTCGGTCAATTCAATTGAAGAATACAATAGGATTGTTAGATAGCCCATAACCCTAGATCGTTTTCATTACATTGATATCATAAAAATCTGCTCTTTCTCTGTTCAAAGTTTATTATTTATATTTTTCTTATTTAATTAGTTGGAATAAAATATTTTTAGATTTAATTCTTGTTTAGATAATTAGGATAGTCTAATTTAGTTAATAGCTAATCATAAGTCCTCGTGGGTTCGACATCCGACTTTTAGTCACTTTATTACTTGACGACCGCGTATACTTGCGTGAGTGTGTTTGGTCGCAACAAGTTTTTGGCGCCGTTGCCGGGGACTTAGAAATTAGCTACGTGACTAAGTTAAGCTTTTATTAGATATTTGTTTTCAAGTTTTAATTTTCAGTTTGCCTGGTTTGTGTCAACGCAGGGTTTACTCTCGAATGCAGAGGAGTAGAAGTGCAAACAACCTCATTCCTCTTGATCCAGAAATCGAACGAACATTACATAGAGTGAGAAGAGAACACGTGGGAACACATGGGATTGTTGAATACAAATATCATTGAGCCATGGCTCATCCTTGGAGATTTTAATGCTATCCTTTCTTACGAGGATAAAGTAAATGGAATTCCTGTACACCAAGCTAAAACCATTAACTTTCAACGACGCATTAATGATATTGAATGTGGAAAGATTACTAGAAGGGAGTGGAAATACTCTTGGAGTAACAAAAGAGATGAGCCAGATAGAATATACAGTCATATAGATTAGATTTTTGGAAATGCAGACTGGTTTCAGAAGTTCAGTAGTTTGGAAACCATTTATCTTAATCCCGAATGCTCGGACTACTCATCCATCATCATAAATACGGAAGTTACTATACAAAACATGAGAAGGCCATTCAGGCTGTATCTTTCAAAGAAGCTATTCAAGAGGTATGATAAGAACCTGCAGCTCGTCATACTGTGATTGTAATCTGGAAGAAATTTAAAGCTTTAGAGATAAGAACCAGGAGGAGGCACGCAAAAGGAACACTCATCCTTGGAGAACAAAATTGATACACTAAAGCAAAAACTAAAGGCAATCCAAGATGAATTGGAAGCTGGTTTATTCAATAGTAAGCTGATTACTATGGAATACTTATGTATAGCTTGTAAGTGTGGATTTCTTTTTTATTCTCTAGTTGTAGATAAGTAAATGATTGATTTCCTAGATAAGGTATGCTATTTTCTTCAAATTTACCCTAGTTTTGATTCTGATTTCAGGAATCAAATTGTATCTCGTCTTGAATCCGTCGGTCAAAGTACCCAAAATTGCTTGACCAGATCCAGTACGGATCCCATACCCACACCCATACTAGTGTCGTCTCGACACGGATGCGGCACCTAAACTGCCGTGTCGGAGCAACTTAGACTCAAATAGAGAAATGGGATACAGTGCAGGAAATGGTATTGAGAGAAAAATCTAGAGCCACTTGGATATCTTATGGGAACTCCAAAACAAGTAGTTCTATGCCCATCTGAAAGCTAGACAAGCCAAAAATTGGATTTCACCTATTTATATTGAACAAGGAGAAAAGCTGAAAGATCCAAAAATGGTACAACAGGAGTTCCTGTCCTTTTTTAGAAATTGCTGGGATATTTAGCTT
The DNA here is from genome assembly GCF_000715075.1 of Nicotiana tabacum. Lineage (NCBI taxonomy): Eukaryota > Viridiplantae > Streptophyta > Magnoliopsida > Solanales > Solanaceae > Nicotiana > Nicotiana tabacum. Next base: position 40,325,208 of record NC_134081.1, read on the forward strand.
CTGACCTACCCTGCATTGCTGTTACTATTGCAAAAGATGGACCATGCCTATCAATTTAGCAACAACAAGACTATTGGTGCTTGTAATTTGACAAGAAATAGTTCAAGTACTTTAAGACTTTCCAGCTGAGAAAGCACCGAGCATAGATAGTTTTGAAGCAGAATTTTTTAAGGCATATTGGGGGTGATTGGTGAGGAAGTGATCGAAGCCATCCTGCAATTCATTGATAACAGGAAGCTACTAAAGGAGATTAACTGCACTACAGTTACCTTGGTTCCTAAAGTTCTAAATCCTACATATGTCAAAAGACTTCAGGCCTATTGCATGTTGTTCCATAATTTACAAGATCATCGCAAATATACTCATTGACAGATTGAAAACTATGGTAGATTTTATGGTAGAAACGTCACAGTCTACTTTCATTGAAGGAAGAAATATTCTTGACAATGTAATTGTTGCTCATGAACTAGTCAAATGTTACTCTCAAAAAGAGCTTTCTCCCAGATGTTTGATCAAAGTAGACATAAAAAAGCCTATGACTCAGTGGAATAATTCTTCTTGAGAATGGTTTTACTAGAATTTGGCTTACCCTACAGAATGGTGAACTTAATTATCACATATGTATTCGCGCTTAACTATTCATTATTGTTGAATGGAGGGCTAACTCCAAAATTCCATGTCAGAAAAGGGCTAAGGCAAGGATATTCTATGTATCCTTATCTTTTTGACTAGCTATGGAATACCTAAATAGATTATTGAAGCAATTGAGATATAATCCAAATTTCAACAACCGTCCTAGGTGTACAAGCAGGGAATTGGTACATATATATTTTATTGATGATATGTTGCTATATTGCAGAGCTGATATAATATCTATTCAGTTGATGTTAGGAGCTTTCTATCACTTTTCAGAGGTTTCCGGGCTAAGAGCTAATCTGGACAAGAGTTCTCTATATGCAGCTGGGACATCACATGCGTTCAGGAACCAACTCATACTCGAACTACACTTTGCACCTGGAACGATACCATTTAAATACCTATCTTCTAGGAAGTTTGTAGTACATCAATGCATGCCACCTGTGGACAGAATTGTGGCCAAGATCAGATGTTGGACCGGAAACTTTTTATCATTATAGTGGAAGAGTTTAACTAATAAAGAGTAATTTGTTTGAGACGCAAACCTATTGGACACAGGTCTTCTTGCTTCCAATGAAGATAAGAATTATGATGACAAATATATCTAGGAATTTCCTATGTACTGAAAGTAATAAATTCTCAAGGAAGGCACTAGTTGCTTGGGATAAGTCGTGTACGCTAAAATCTGCAAGAGAACTCAACATTCTTGATTTATTTAGGTGGAACAAAGTTGTTATATGTAAGCTTCTTTGGGCAATGACACAGAAGAAGGATAAACTGTGGATTCAATGGATCCATATTATCTATATAAACGAGAAGCACATGATGCAGATGACTACACCAAAGCAACCTTGCTAGTTGATCAGAAAGATATCTGATGCAAGGGCATAGTTGGTGGGTGCAGGAGAACCTATCTCGGTCCTTGATAAACTAACTGATAAGGGAAATTTTGTATTAAGAAAGCTTATAACTTCTTTATGTCTCTGTATCCCAGAGCTCCATGGAAGAGTTTGGTTTTGGCCGAAGGGTTAATATTCATACCTCAATTCATACTTTGGTTAGCTAAGCTGCTCATAAGAGGTTATCTACTATTGACGAATTAAGCAAGTGGGATGCGAAAGTATCACAAGGTTGTCCCCTCTGCTGTTTAAACCAAATAGAAAGCCTACTACATCCATTTTTCTCCTGTACCTACTCAAAATATATGCGGGAGTCTTTGTTAAAATGGATAGGTGAATGAAGACAACTAGGTTGCTGCAATAATAAGGTGATATGGATATCTAAGAAGGTGAATCATAGCAACACAAGAGCAGGCATCCTAGGGTTTTTCCTTGTAGAAACAATGTATCACGTCTAGGCAAAAAGAAATGCGCACAGCTTCAACAGGCAAAGAAGAAAAACTGGCAAAGAGTTGGGGAAATCATCCTACAGCTACATGTGATAGGACAAAAATTGTAAATAGAGAAAGGTACCAAGAGAACTTTAATAAATATCCTTTCTTAAAGAGATTTTCTTTCTTGTGAGATATGACTCTTGAGTCAAAAAGAGTCACCTTGTGCATATTGAGATACTTGATTAAATTTTTAAAAAAAAACAGTTTAACCAAAAAAATGACGAAATAATGGTTGCACGATTAGAGCTCTATATGTGGACTCATACTTTATTATTATTTGTTTACTCGTAATCAAATCCTAGTTTCATTTTGTTTTTGCTCTTTGAATGTCACTAGTTGAGTATGCAATCACGGAAAAGGTGTGCACATCCAAGATCTCATATGTCGTTTTTATTGGGGCCATGTCTATGTGATCTAGTCAAAGGCTCAACTGTCTAATCCTATTCTCTTTTGATTTTTGTTCCTATTTAGAGTTGGATTTAATTTTTATTCCTATTTGGAGTTGGTTTTGACTTTAAGAGAAACCACCACTCATAACTTTGGAGAATTATTCGATGCTCATTGGTATTAGCCTTGAAGGACTTTAGTACATAAGAGAAGTTTTTTAGAGAGCATCTATCAAGAGAGAAGAGAGATAAAAAAGGGGGGGGGGGGGGGGTTCTTTTTGCGGCAAATTTTATTCCGACCACCCAGCTTCAAATAACGTTTTTCGATTCGTTCACTGTTGGATTGGTCTGATATTTTGACTGAGTGTTCATAACATCTTACTCAGTAATTTGAATAATGAAGATCGAATTTGGAGGCCTGTAGCATCCGATTTCATACCCTGAATAGTAGCTCCATTTTTGGGTAATTTCTCTTTTTTCTTTAATTGGTTTGTTGTTGCTCTTGCTGCTATTGTTGCTCCGTGTTTGGCACTTATTGTGTAGATAATTTGAGAACTTTTGTAACCCTCTTATTGTTATAGTAAAGTTGTTGGATCTTTGTGATCCCGTGATTTTTACCTTCGATTTGAAGGGTTTTTCACATTAAAATTTGGTGTTCTTTATCTTCTCTATTTTTGCGTTTGCTTCTTTCTCGATATAATATTGGTATCAGAGCCTTAGTTATTTATCTGAGATATTTACGGGATAGAGGAGAATATGAGCAAGATTGTATGTTTAAATAGAAGCAATTATGATGTTTGAAAAATCTAGATGAAAGATTTATTGTTCGTGAAGAAGATACATCTACCTATTTTTGCAACTCATAAACCCGAGACTATATCTGATTAAGATTGAAATTTCAAGCACCAACAAGTTTGTGGATATACAAGACAATGGTTGAAGACAATGTTCATAACCATATTGTAAATGAGACATATGCGATATCATTGTGTGAAAAGGTAAAGACACTTTATGCTTCAAAATCAGGTTGTTCCTGCTAGAGAAATTGATGACCTTTAAATACAATGAGGGAAGTACTTCTTGATCATATGTATGATTTTTAGGGTGTCCTTGATCAGCTGTCCTAGATTCATGAAATCAAGACAAGAGAAAGAGCAAACTAAAGTACGATATCCGATATCATAGGAAAATCGATAGAGCTTCAATCAGACAACTCAGCAGATAGAAGATGTCTTTATTAACGGAAAAAGATCGAGTGATCAACTCTCAATCAACTAACTATCCAAAAATCTCTCCTGAAGATATGGCAAACACAAGGAAGGAAAGCGAGTTTGGCATGTGAATCCAGTCCACAACTATTGATTTGATTCAAAGGCATTCCTTGGGTAAAATCTCTTAGAAAATATCTTGCCTCAACCAATCGATATCTTTCAATCTCACTTGCAAACAATGAAGATATTGGTGAATTAAATAACTCAAGACCTGCTAAATGAAGAACTCAGAAAAGTGGAGAACACACAACTTCAATATACAAGCTTCTACATCTTTAGAAAACAGTCAAGAGGCTGTGTCAAGAACTTGTGAAACATTCGACTATACATCGTAGGTGATGAATGAAAGAAAATCACGGCTGTTGTAACATGTTATCTTTGAAGAACTAAGAGAACCCTTGTGACCCAAGGAAATTGGATGCAGGTACTACACTAGTACGCGAATCGGTCTAAAACTTCTTGCCTCAATTATTTCTTTTTGCATAAATATATGTTATTGTTATTTTGCTCTAACTCAGTATCTACAGGAAAAGGAGTCGACTAATATTAAAATTAGACAAATAAATCTTTTTGGCACAATTCACCCCTTCCCTCTTGTGTTTTATGGTTAATGTATTTGGACTTGAGTCATGACGGGGTCCCTATCATGACCCAAAACTCCTATCAGAGCCGTGACGATGACTAACACCCCCTAACACCGCTTGCTAGGAAAGCCATCAATCAATAAGCAAAAACAAACTTAAATAATGGTACGAAATAGTCTCAACATTGGAATAATCATTAATAATTAAAATAAATAGCAACAATAAAACTAAAACCCATCCCACGACCTGGTGTCACTGAGTACATGAGCACTACAGAATTTAAATACAAAGTCTGATCTCCAATACACTATTGCCTGAAAGATAGAACATTGATGACATAAACTAAGAGTAAACGGAGTTTAAGGCCTGCGAACGGAAACAACAACTACCTCAAAATCTCCAAAGTTGATAACAATGCCACCCACTAGCAATCACCCCTCGTAGCAGCACATGGATCTGCACATAAAGTGCAGAGTGTAGTATGAGTACAACCGACCATATGTACTCAATAAGTAACAAGTTTATCCTCAGGCTGAAAGCCGTGAAGAGTTTGGCAAGGTCCAATATTCATTTCCAATAGTCAATAACAATAAAAGTGGTATATTGATGGCAAAATGAAAAGTAGCTCAAGTAATATTAAATTTAACATTTTCAAAATAAGAAAGTAGATGCTTTTCAAGAATAATAGTTAAGGCATAAGTTCTTCCACAGAAATCACCTAAATATAGTTTTATCAATTTATCTGTGATTCCGAGTTCAACACATCAAATAGAGGCATCAAGTACCAATAATTATGAGGGAAAGAACACAACCTTATACCTGTATGACAAGTATATATGCCAGAATCAACGTGTATAGTGTCTGGTACAATTGCCCTTCAATCATCATAGACAGCAACACTCAGCACTATGCGGGTTCCTGAAACAAGTCTCTCACCAAGCACATATATAACCCGTATGGCTGCACTCACAGGTTATTACCTATCCCCGGAGGGGTAGATCCTTCCCAAGCGCTGATCGGATCTAAGTCAATGATCAATATCCCTTAGCCTAATATAGGGCCTAGTACACGGGCCACCTTACAGTCAATACCACTTAGCCCAGTGTAGGGCCTGGCGTACGCGTTACCTCACTATCAGCACCAAATCGGCTCTATGGCCCAAGATCAGTCATAAATCGCTCAATGTCCACATCTCATAGTACTCAGCTCAAACCGTGTCACACATATAAATGAATCAAAAAAAGTGAGATAACATATAAAGAATGTATAGAGATAGAGATATAATACGCAGATGTAACATCATGACTGAGAATATGACTACAATTAAGGCGAACAACTCAATATAGCAAGAATAACTCTATCACGTCTCAAACAGATAAACACATAGCATAGACATGATTTCTAACATGAATAATAGCTCATGTAGTCATACAAGTGAAGAAAACACAGGAATAACAGGGTATGATAGTAAAACAAGGCACATAATAGCCTAAGGTCTACCCTGATCATGAATAACCCTAGTGTACGCATATACGTCTGTCACCTAGCACGTGCGTCACCTACAACAAATCTCAAATATTATATCCAATGAGGAATTCATCCTCAAACTAAGTTTAGATAAGTTACTTACCTTAAACGAGCCAAGTCAATACTCAAAAAACTCATTCCCTCGCAATTTGACCTCCGAACGGCTCGAATCTTGATAAATAACATACCGCAGTGTCAAATGATGCTAAAGGAAACAATATCGGCGTATAAAGACTTGATCTTTAATCAAAAATACAAATTCAACCAAAATGTCAACCTGGGTTCGTACTCCCGAACCCGATAAAAGTCACAAATCCTGATCACTCATTCCAACACGAGTCCAAATATACAAGTTTCATTCAAATTCGACTCCGAATCGGGGTTCAAATATCAAATATTCATTATCCAAAACCTCTTACAAAAACCTTAATTTTCTCCTTCAGATTCCATCAACCAAAAGCCAAAATCAAGGATAAAATCACGAATAATAATCAAATCTGAGTTAAAAATATTTACCCAACCCAAAAGGGTGAAAATTGCCTCAAATATCGCTCTAATCCGAGCTTCCAATCTCAAAATATAGTAAAATGAAGCAAAACCTCGAATGTAATATGCTGCCAGGCGTTCTCACTTCTGCGGACTCCAGCTCGCATCTGTGAGCTTGCTTTTGCGACAAAAGGCTCGCTTCTGTGAGTCCCACTAAAAATCCCGACCTTCCGCACCTGCGCACGCAACTCGGATTTGCGGCTCCACAAGTGTAACCAAATACTGCAGAAGCGATCTCCCCATGTGCGACCACCCCCGTGCTGCACACTTCCAGCCCCAGGCCGCCCTTCATAAATGTGCACTTCTCCATCGCAGGTGCGACATCGCAACTGCAAACCATTCCTCCGTAGATGTGGTGCACCAGCACCAGACATGCCAACTAGCTCCAATATGATCTAGAATCCATCCAAAACACACCCGATTCCCTCGGAACCCCGTCCAATCATACCAACCTGTCCCAAAACATAACATGGACCTACACGAGGTCTCAAGTCACATAAATATTATCGAACCCACAAACGCACATCAATTCAAGCTTAATGAGCTAATCAACTTCCAACTTTCAAAACTCATGTCGAACCACGTCTAACCAACTCAAAATAACCCCAAATTTTGCACACAAGTTATAAATCACCACACAAACCTATTCCAAGGCTTGGAATGCCAAACGGGCCTCGATAACCACAGAGTCCACTATGAATAAAACTTATCAATTCATCAAACCTTCATATTTTCAACTTCCGCCAATTAGAGCCAAATCAATCTAGAAGCCTCCAAATCCAAATTCTGACATATGCCTAAGTCCAAAATCACCATACAAACATACTGAAACCATCAGAACACGAATCTGAGGTCATTTACTCAAAATCCAAACCTTCTTCAACTCTTATAACTTAGCTTCCAACCATGGAACTAAGTGTTTTAATTTAATCAAAAATCTTCCTAAAACCAAACCAACCATCCCCGCAAGTCACAAAACGACAAACAAGCATAGGGGAGGCATCAAGTAGGGAAATGGAGATCAAATATATAAAACAATTGGCAGGGTTGTCACATTCTTCCCTTTTAAAGCAAACGTTCGTCCTCGAACGGGTTCAGAATCATACTTGGGATATAATAAAGGTGGAGATATCTGCTCCGTATAACATGCTCGGTCTCCGAAGTTGCCTCGTCGACCTGCTGACCTCTCCACTAAACCTTCACTGATGCAATATTTTTTGACCTCTGTCACACCTCCTTTTTCCCGAAGGATAGGGAAATTTTCCAATTTAAAGTGACATTATCAAAATGGGATTATTTATTTATTCAGAGTCACCACTTGGAATAATTTATGGTGTCCCAAGTCACCAGTGTATTTTAAATCCCAAATCGAGGAAATTGACTCTATTTTTACAGTCCGCGAACACAGAAAACCGGATAAGGAATTCTGTTAACCCGGGAGAAGGTGTGAGGCACTCTCGAGTTTCGTAGTTTTAGCACGGTCACTCAACTATTAATAATTGGCCTTATTTTTAATTTATTACATGCTTAAAACTTATTATGCATTTTTAACTTTTAACCGCTTTTAATTATTTATGAAACTTATTTGAACAAGTTGCAATGTCACATACTCATTTGTTGTTCTACATATTGTGAATCGCGTCACGTGAAATGCACCCGCGACTTACAACATATTTATCATTATTATTTGAAGTTATGGTCAAGTCCCGTGAAACACGCACTCGAGTTGGGTTACCCATAGTCACGATGATTTATTTATTAATCGAGCCTGAAGCACACTACGATATTCAAAGTTGTTTAATTCTCTAAGGTTTGAGGTACATTTCAACATGAGTTTTGGAATTAGGCATGCGTAAGCTACAGTAGTGCTAAGACTCTAATTTAATTAATTTGAGGAGGTATGAGGATATAGCAACTCGAATCATAATCTATTGTTGCTAACAGATTTCAAAGTGTATTACCAGTTCTGCATTAGTTATTTCATTTCAATATTTTCCTTTTCAGTTATTCAAAATGTATGGGCTAAGTCCTTATTAACATGGTAATAAAGGTAATTGTAACCTTACTAATGAACAGTGCAAACAGAGAAATGGGAAACTTATTACAAAGTGAACATTTCAACTAAACAATCACATTAATTTGATCTTCTGTCACCTTGCATAGCAAAAGTCTTTTGTAATTTCACATCATGGGAACTAATCTATTACATGAAAGCAAAGCGAATCAGAATTTTATTGAAAACCAAAGGAATTAGATCACTTTTACACAACAGTGATTCAAATTTATAGAGGACTACCTGGTTGTATAGGAATCAACTTAGAAATGCCAAATGAAGGCTAGATAAGGAATGGTTAGAGTACATCAAAAATAAAAACAGCATATTCGGCAACCAGCAACAGTGATTTCGAAATTAAATCCTTCTCTTAGAACCCAGCGAGTGAGGAGTAAACAATCCCAAGCAAGAATACCTTTGAAATCCTAATTCTCCTCTTCTTTGTAGAGCTTTTGATTTTCATATCTCTTTTGAGAGTTTTTGAATTTTTTTTTTTTTTTGGAAAGTTTGTTTTCGGGATGATGACGATTGCTCCTCCGTCCCTTCAGATGTGTGTGTATATTCTTTTAGAAAAAAGGGTGTGGGTATGAGAGAGTGAATAAGAAAAAGAAAGAGTCGGCTAGTTGTTTTTTAGGGAGGGGGTCTCATCTAGCGTTCTAGTGAAGGGAAGAAGAAGGAGCCGCCATGGGTGTTCTATTGCTGAGAGCTTTTTAGAGGATGGGACGGCTGCTGCTCGTTTCTTCAAGAGGGGGGGGTCTGTTCCTTTTTTTTTAGGTTTTGGGGAATGTGGAGTGTTTTAATGAAGAGGTAGGTAGGTTGGGCCAGGCGGGTAGGTTGAGCCAGGCGGGTCGGGCAGGTGATGTTTTGGACCGGGTTGCTGGGCTGGGGCGAAATTGTGAGGTAAATGGGCTGCTGATAAGCTTTTGGCCCAGTTGAGATAAAGCTTTTAAACAAAACCTTTCTCTTTTCTTTTATTTCTTTTTCTTGATTTTATTTGATTTTAAATCCTAACCAAATTAATTAAAACCTAAATTAAGTCCTAAATCAAATCTAATTTGTGTTGAAATTATTTTTGACTTTTTAGGAGTAATTTCCTATGTGGGGCAAAAATTAGGTGTTCACAGCTGCCCTTCTTTGCTCGGAAATATGAAGAGTTTTCGGGCAAAGATAAAGTGAGCAATCCTGAACAATATTTGCCTGTTTGATACTCCATGGGAAGCATTTTAAAAAAGTTGACCGAACCTTGCTTCAGAGGTTACCTACATATCCTTGGCTATAAAGGAATCAGGTCAGTGTAGTTCTGAAAGCTTTGGTAGATGAGACTATCAGGAAGCTGTGATTTCACTGTTGTTGCTGCTGTTTACTGCTTGCTGAGCTCCTTATTACACCAAAGTCAAAATAAAAAAGACTAACTAAGACTATCAGCTATGAGTTACAAGATTCCTATTATGAGTCTTTTGAAGCTTGATCTTGATCTTGGCTAGTTCTTCACGCAGACTCTGATCCGAATCTTGATGCTTGCTAGCTGCAGGTGCTACTTCATTCTTCTTCAGCTTTTCGGGTCAAAACGGGACATGCAAAGCTTGTGACTTCGGTCATGTCTTGAGCAATCCACATCTTTTCTCTGCTTTTGCACTTTGAATTCACTTCTTTTCCTTTTTTTTTTATCTATTATGGATTGAGACTTCTTTTTGTTCATCTCGAACCCTGTGCCTCGAGGTATAACCTGCTCAGGCACTAAAACAAACAAACAAACAAACGAAATATTTTTGCCCCAGTTTTCACTAGGAAAGTTTTGTGAGTTATTTGTAACAAAACTCTATACTACTTCATTATTGAAAGCTATAAAAGTTCGGGAATGGTGTACCCGGAGAAAATAGAGACTAGGGAGTGGAGACCCTATGTCTAAAATGAAAGTAATCAGGGAGTGGAAACACTATCTTGGAAAAGCGACTAGGGAGTGGAGACCCTATGTCTAAAATATCATCAACTAGAGAGTGGAGACCCTATGTTGGAAAAGCGACTAGGGAGTGGAGACCCTATGACTAAAATATCATCAACTAGGGATTGGAGACCCTATGTTGGAAAAGCGACTAGAGAGTGGAGACCCTATGTCTAAAATAAAACCAACTAGGGAGTGGAGACCCTATGTTAGAAAAGTGACTAGGGAGTGGAGACCCTATATCTAAAATATCATCAACTAGGGAGTGGAGACCCTATGTTGGAAAAGAGACTAGAGAGTGGAGACCCTATGTCTAAAATAAAATGAACTAGGGAGTGGAGACCCTATGTTGGAAAAGCGACTAGGGAGTGGAGACCCAGGGAGTGGAGACCCTATACCTAAAATAAAGTCAACTAGGGAGTGGAGACCTTATGTTGGAAAAGTAGCTAGGGAGTGGAGACCCTATGTTGGAAAAGAGACTATGGAGTGGAGACCCTATGTCTAAAATAAAATCAACTAAGGAGTGGAGACCCTATGTTGTAAAAGCGACTAGGGAGTGGAGACCCTATGTCTAAAATAAACATCAACTAGGGAGTGGAGACCCTATGTTGTAAAAGAGACTAGGGAGTGGAGACCCTATGTCTAAAATAAAATGAACAAGGGAGTAGAGACCCTATATTGGAAAAGCGACTAGGGAGTGGAGACCCTATGTCTAAAATAAAATCAACTAGGGAGTGTAGACCCTATGTTGGAAAAGGGACTAGGGAGTGGAGACCCTATATCTAAAGTAAAATCAACTAGGGAGTGGAGACCCTATGTTGGAAAAGCGACTAGGGAGTAGAGACCCTATGTCTAAAATAAAATCAACTAGGGAGTGGAGATCCTATGTCTAAAATATCATCGACTAGGGAGTGGAGACTCTATGTTGGAAAATGCAGATAGGGATTGGAGACCCTATACTACCATAATTTAGAATTTTCTTTCTTTTTTTTCCTTTTATTAAGAAAATGAGTAAAGTGCGGGAAAGAATTTAGAGAAGACTTCTCTTTTTGGAGTTGTTGTTGCTGCAGAGCTATTTCAGTCTCCGCGTGATTTTCTTTTTGGTTGCACCTGCTTCTTGCAAGGTTGCTTTGGATTACACCTGTTTCCTGTAGTTCAAACAAAGAACAATTTGTCAGTTTGAAACGGTGGTTGGTTTTGCGGCCTTGAGTGCTTCAGTCACTTAATCTCGGCCTGTCTTCTTTGATGGTACTTTCAACTGCAACTGGTTGTTCCCTGAACACCGATATCATTTCAGGCCCCGGAGAACCCTTGGCTTTTCTAAAACTTTACCATGATGGTTGGTCGTGTGGGACTTAACCTTTTTCAGCTCCATTTTTCCTTTGTAGGCTTTTCACTTCTTTCCTCTAAATTTAACTTCAGAGCGTTGGGGAACCTTTGGCTTTTCAAACTTTGCCAAGATGGTTAGCCATATGGGACTTGACCGTTTAAACTTTATTTTGCCTTTGTGGGCATTTGACTTTGCTTTTCTTATTTTAAGAGAGTTTGACTTCGAGGCATCGACCATCATGGCCAGTCGGAGTCGACTTGATGCCTTTGTCGAGGCTGGGTGCCTTTTTGCATATTGCCTTGTATCAAACGAGAACCCTGTAAATCAAGTCTTGCCATCTCTTCTTTGCCTTAGTTTTGGAATAGAGTTAGACCGAAAGGGATTCAAAGAAAAATGAACAATGAAATGGACAATGAATTTAGACAAAAGGTATACCTTTCGGGGAAAAGACAAAAGGACTTATTTGGTACATGCGGACTTCAATGAACATGACATGCCTTTTGGACTGGATGTCTGATCTGTGTAAACCGTACGACTCTCAGAAATTCATCACAACTTTTTCCTTGAAACTGAGAGACCTTGCCTAGGATTGTGTCGGTGCCAGTGACTGTGAGGATCCTATTTTCGATCAGTGGCGCCCTTTGCAGGTTTTCATCAGCTGGCCTCTCTCATTTCTCTTCTCACCATCGCCTTATAGTGCTCTTTGCGAGTTTTCACTAATAAGACTCTCTCATTTTCAATTTCTCTGCTTACCGTCGCCTTACGGTGCCCGTGAGGGTTTTCACAAATAAGACTCTCTCATTTTATTTCTCTCATTTCATTGCATCGGATCCAAGTAACTGTATCCTCCCATTTTGAATCTCTTTACCGATTGATCGGAAGGATTTGAACAGGATTTGGGGGTAAAAAGCATTTGGATTGAATTACAACTTTGGAACCTTTTAGGCGAGACCATCATCGAACCATTATAACATCTGCCCCAGTTTCACTTTTTAGGGAATTTGGATTTTTGTTTTGGTGTGACTAAACCCCAGAGAGAGGTTGTCTACGTATCCTTTCGGAATCAAGTCAAACATAGTTCAAGGAACTTTTGTTTTTTATTTCCTTTGTTTTCTTTCTTTTCATTCATTTTTCATATCATTTCTTTTTTAAATAAGAACTTCCAGGTTCCAAAGAGGGTAATCAAAGAAAAAGGAGCCGACACAAAGGGTTTGCAAGGGTTGGTACTGTATGGGTAGCGAGAATGAAAGCCTTCGTCATCCCAATCAGAGATCATTAAAACTGCGTAAAAGGGTCAAATATAATACCTTTTGACCACATCTGCATTGACAGCCGTTTCGGGATCATTTCCTTCGATGTCTCCCAAATACAGCACTCCTTTCGGCAACAGTTTTCTTATAATGTACGGACCTTTCCAATTTGGATAAAATTTTCTTTTGCTTCCTCATGATGCGGGAGAATACATCTCAGAACGAGTTGCTCTACCTCGAATTACCTAGGCCGCACGTTCTTGTTGTAGGCACGGGCCATTCTTTGTTGGTACAACTGCCCGTGGCAAACTGCGGCCATCCGCTTTTCATCAATGATGGTTAATTGTTCCAACCGGGTCTTGACCCATTCATCATCCTCGATCTCGGCTTCAACAATGATTCAAAAAGAGGAAATTTCAACTGCTGCAGGTATTACGGCTTCAATACCGTAAACCAATAAATAAGGCATTGCCCCAACTGAGGTACGCACGGTGGTGCGGTATCCCAATAATGCAAAAGGCAGTTTTTCATGCCACTGTCTAGAACTTTGAATCATTTTCCGGAGGATCTTCTTGATGTTCTTGTTTGCAGCTTCAACTGCGCCATTAGCTTTGGGCCGACAAGGGGTAAAGTTACGATGCGTAATCTTAAATTGTTCGCATACCTCCCTCATCAAGTGGTTGTTCAGATTTACAGCATTGTCGGTAATGATAGTTTTAGGAATACCAAAATGATAAATAATGTTGGAATGCACGAAGTCCACCACCGCTTTCTTGGTAACGGCTTTGAAAGTGATTGCTTCAACCCACTTTGTGAAATAATCAATGGCAAACAAGATGAATTTGTGCCCATTTGAAGCTTTCAGCTCGATTGGCCCAATGACATCCATACCCCAAGCAACGAACGGTCAAGGTGTTAACATAGGATGCAACTCTGAAGGCAGTGCATGAATTAGGTCACCATGTATCTGACACTGATGGCACTTCCGGATGAAACGGAAGCAATCCTTTTCCATGGTCATCCAATAATAACCTGCCCGCAGGATTTTCTTTGCAAGAACATATCCGTTCATGTGAGGCCCACATACTCCCGAATGCACTTCGTTCATGATCTTTTCAGCCTCTCGGGCATCTACGCACCTCAAAAGATTCAGATCTGGAGTTCTTTTGTACAAGACTTCCCCGCTCAAAATGAAACCGCTGGCAAGCCTTCTGATAGTTCTCTTTTGATCTCCATTGGCCTGCTCGGGATATTCCTTTGTTGTCAAAAATCTTTTAATATCATGATACCATGGCCGACCATCTGGTTCTATTTCAATTGCATTACAATAACCATGCCTTTCTCGAATTTGGATTTCCAGCGGATCAATATGGACATTGCCCGGATACGGCAGCATTGAGGCCAAAGTAGCTAGTGCATCAGCTAACTCATTGTGGAATCGAGGAATATACCTGAACTCGACAGACTTGAACCGTTTGCTAAGATCTTCCACATATTGCATGTATGGGAAAAGCTTGATGTCTCGAGTTTCCCATTCACCTTGGGCTTGCCGAATGATCAAATCAGAATCTCCCATGATTAACAATTCTTTCACATCGAGATCGACTGCCATATTCATGCCTATAATGCAGGCTTCATATTCAGCGGTGTTGTTTGTACAGAAGAAACGAAGTCGGACTGTGGCCAGATAGTGCTGACCAGTGGGCGAAATTAAAATTGCCCCAATCCCGACACCCTTTGCATTTACAGCTCCATCAAAGAACATTTTCCAAGCATTGGAGTCCTCTGGAATTACTTCAACTGAATTTACTTCCTCGTCCAGAAAGTAAGTACTCAGGGGTTGGTATTCATCATCAACCGGGTTCTCAGCTAGATGATCCGCCAAGGCTTGAGCTTTCATCATCGTGCGGGTGACATAGACAATGTCGAATTCAATGAGCAGGATTTGCCATTTTGCTAACCTTCCCGTGGGCATTGGTTTCTGGAATATGAACTTCAGAGGATCCATTCTGGTTATGAGATATGTGGTGTAGACCAAAAGATAATGTCTGAGCTTTTGGGCGACCCAAGTTAGGGCACAGCAAGTTCTTTCTAACAGAGTGTATTTGGCTTCATAACTAGTGAACTTCTTGCTCAAGTAGTATATGGCTTGTTCTCTCTTCCCGGTCACATCATGTTGCCCCAAGACACAACCGAAGGTATTTTCCAAGACCATCAAGTACAAGAACAAAGGTCTTCCTGGCTCAGGTGGAACCAACACTGACGGATTTGACAGATATTCTTTGATTTTATCAAAAGCCTCTTGACATTCATCCATCTATTTGATCGCCGCATCTTTCTTCAACAACTTAAATATGGGTTCACACATGGTAGTAAGCTAAGCAATGAACCTGCTGATATAATTCAATCTTTCCAGTAGACTCATGACCTCTTTCTTGGTTCTCGGAGGTGGCAAATCCCGAATAGACTTTATCTTTGTTAGATCTAACTCGATACCCCTCCGGCTAACTATAAACCCCAGAAGTTTCCCAGATGGAACTCCGAATGCACATTTAGTTGGATTCAATTTCAAGTCATACCTACGTAGACGCTCAAAGAACTTCCTCAAATCTCGCACATGGTCTTCCTGCGTTCTGAACTTAATGATCACATCATTCACATATACCTCAATTTCCTGGTGTATCATGTCATGGAAAATGGCAGTCATGGCTCTTATGTAGGTTGCCCCGACATTTTTCAAACCAAATGGCATGACCCTTTAACAGTAAGTGCCCCAAGGTGTGGTGAAATCCGTCTTTTCTGCATCTTCTTCATCCATCAGAACCTGGTGGTACCCAACATAACAATCCACAAAAGACTGTATCTCATGTTTGGCACAGTTGTCAACAATAATGTGGATGTTTGGCAATGGAAAGTTGTCCTTGGGGCTTGCCTTGTTCAAATCCCGATAATCAACGCACACTCGGGTTTTCCCGTCCTTCTTTGGCACTGGGATCACATTAGCCGACTATGTGGTGTATCGGACCACCCGGATCACACCAGCTTTCAATTGTTTAGTGACTTCTTCTTTGATCTTATCACTGATTTCTGTTTTAAACTTTCTTTGCTTTTGTTGGACGGGTGGGTAACCGGGATAAGTTGGCAATTTATGTACCACCAAATCAACACTCAACCCTGGCATATCATCATAGGATCATGCAAACACATCTTTGAATTCAAACAAAAGTTGGAACAATGCGTCTCTAGTTCGTTCATCAGCGTGAATGCTTATCATGGTTTCCCGGGCCTCTTCTGGACTGCTCAAATTAATTGGCTCGGTTTCATTTAAGTTTGGCATAGGCTTATTCTCAAATTCTTCCAGTTCTCGATTTATTTCTCTAAAAGCCTCATCTTCGTCATATTCCGATTCTTGATTCATTATTTCACAGTTAGACAGCGTTTTAGGATTTGGGCATGAAGTTCGCAAGCATATCATGTTATTTAAGTCCGCATTATTAGAACTGAAAAGAAAAAGATAAGAAAACTAGAAAAATCAGAATAAAGAAAAAGGGGAACATACATTGACGATGAAACATTGATTTCATTGATTTGAATTGAAGATATGAGCGTTTACATCAAAATCAAAAGACAATAAAGTAAACCATTCGAGTTACACCCTGGAATAACGCGTAATGTAGAAAAGATGGCAAGACTAGACTACCGGGATTCCCGCCTGACAGGGAATGGGGTAGCTTTCCAATTCTGAAGCATGGCATTTGGTCCCATGTACAGCCCCTCAGCAGTTCTCGTGCCTTCCCCCGGCTGGATCATGTGGGATTCATACAGCATTTATTTCATGGATTCACAAATATCCTCAATCTCTTCGGCCGTGAAGGCCTCTTTTTCTTCTTCTTCTTCTACATATTTGGGTTTAACAAATGACTTGGCGAGATGAGGAACGGGTTGGGGCCGGACCCATCCATATTTCTTGCGCTTATCAGCCCATCTTATATCGGCATTTATAGCTTGGAAACCTACGCCGAAGAACTTCTCATTGGCGGTCAAAGTGATGGGATCTGTGATGCCTTGCAGAGATACCCCGAGCCCCTTTTCGGGCTAGTACTCCTGTTTAATCATTTCACTGGCGACCATGACCGATGCATTAGATAAGAAAGGTTGAGGGAACGGGGCCCCTTCTTCGCATTGGTCGGCGACCACAATTTCGAAAGCTTGGTAGATAATTTGCTCACTTCCTTCTCTGGCTTCGAGACACGGAACTAAAGGGTCCCTGTAAATGGACTGTTCATCCTCCCTATGTACAATAATTTCTTGGTTTTCATACTCAAATTTGACCATTTGATAGAGAGTGGAGGGCACAGCCCCTGCAGCGTGAATCCATGGTCTTCCTAGGAGAAAATTATATGAAGTATCCATGTCTAGAACCTGGAAAGTCACTTCAAAATCCACGAGGCCAGTGGTCAAAATCAAATCAATTTCCACTATTATGTCTCGCTTGACACCATCAAAAGCGTGCACACAGACATTGTTTGGTTGAATTCTTTCTGTTCCAATTTCCATCCTATGGAGCGTAGAGAGAGGGAAAATGTCGACCCCGGACCCACCATCTAACATGACTCTCTTCACATAATAACCTTCATATTTGACAGTCAAGTGAAGGGCTTTGTTGTAGGCGCCTCCCTCTGGGGGAAAATCATCGCGGCTGAAAGAAATCCTGTTGACTTCGAAGAATCGTTCAGCCATTCTCTCCAATTGTTCAACTGAAGTTTCAACTGGGACATATGCCTCGTTCAATATTTTCAAGAGTACCTTCTGATGCCCATTCGAGCTCAACAGCAGAGATAAAAGCGAGACCTAGGAAGGAGTCTTCCGGAGTTGGTCAGCTATGGCATATTCTGAAGTTTTCATTTTTCGGAAGAACTCTTCTGCTTCTTCAGTGCTCACAGGCTTCTTGGGTGAAAACTGTTTCTCCTTGTTCAATTTTGATTTCTTTAACTCTTCCGAATTGTGGTACCTCCCAGATAGGTTCATTTTGTTCACCTCTCCCATAATCTCTTTCCCCTTATAAGTAACCACTGTTTTGTTTTAATTCCAGGGGACTACAGTGGGGTCTTTCATAGGGCTCTGTGGTGCGCGGCTGATAACCACGGGCTCAGTCAGCCTTGGTGGAATTACCGTCCCCCGCGCCACATAAGTCCCTTTTGGCACATACAACTTTGGCACATTCAACGCGACTTTCCTTTGCTCGAATCTTTTGGGAGTGTTCGACATGACATGTTCTTTCCTTGGGGCCCTAGGAACATAGAGAATTGCGTCGTTAGCAGGTGCTGCTCCAGTTTTTGTTTCTACAACTTGAGGAATTGAAGTGATTTTCTTCTCATTTCTGGCTTGTTTCGCTGCCGCTTTGGGTCTTGCCTCTGAATCGACAATGGCGATGATGGCTTTCAACGCTGGATCAAACTCTTTATCATCACAAATCATTCTAATGACCAGCCCGTTGTTGTGAGCCGGTAATGGATTGTTAGTCACATTGGGGACTTCCTCGTCCCTCAGCACCACTCATTTTTGTTCTATCAAATTCTCAACTCCTCTCTTGAGAGTCCAACAATCCTCTATATCATGACCCTCTGCCCCCGAATGATAGGCACACCTGGTACCGGGCCGGTATAATGGAGATTCCAGATTTTGCCGGTTTGGAGGCACAGGTTGCAATAGACCCATCTGGATTAATTTTGGAACCAGGATAGAGTAGGACTCACCAATAGGGGTAAAGTCGTTTTTCCTATGAGGCTCACGGGGACGTGTATTATGTTGGTAATTGTTTTGTGGTGGACGGGGGTTATATGGATCTTGGTGAGGATGGTTATTTCTGTGAGGTGGAGCTCAGTTTTGGTTGTAGTGCTGCTGTGGTCGTGTATAGAGTTGGGCATTCATCACCGCATAGGAAGGCAGTGCCACGGCATATGCTGCATCTTGATGGGGGTAGTAGTGTTGTGGGGTTCTGGGAGGCAGGTAAGACCGTAAGAATGATCATGGGATCGACAGGGGCCTCTCGAACCTGAAGCCATCATGGCTCCTTCTTCCCTCTTTTTTCGATTTGCTAGACCTCCCGAGTCGTTCTGGATGGCTTGGGAGGTGGCCTTAAAAGCATATTGACTTATGATTCGGCCAGTTTTCAGGCCATTTTCTATCATTTCTCCGATTTTTAAGGCCTCTGCAAAAGGTTTGCCCATGCAGACATCATGTTCTGAAAGTAATCGGCCTCTTAGGCCTATAAGAAAACATTGACCATTTTTGTCTCATCCATAGGCAGTTTCACTCTGGCTGCTTGCTCACGTCACTTGATAGCATATTCACGGAAACTTTCTGCGATTTTCTTCTTGAAATTGGTCAAGGAATTCCTATCTGGAGCTATATCAACATTGTATTGAAATTGCCTGACGAAATCTCAGGCCAAGTCGTCCCATATATGCCAATGGGAGATGTCCTGGTCCATGTACCATTATGACACAATTCCCGTCAAGCTCTCCCCAAAATAAGCCATCAATAATTCTTCTTTTCCACCAGCACCCCTCAGCTGGTTACAGTATCGTTTCAGATGAGCGATCGGGTCTCAGTTCCCATCGTACTTTTCAATTTTTGGCATCTTAAAGCCAGCGGGCAAGTGAACATGGGGAAACATGCACAGATCGGAGTACGAGACACTCTTTTGGCCACTCAAGCCTAGCATGTTCTTCAGACTTTGTTTAAGGCTTTTCATCTTCCGAGCCATTTCCTCTTGCTCGGGGTTTCTCACTGTTATTTCCTGTTCCATTGGAGACTTATATTGCGGGTGCAGAGGGTAAGAGTTTGGGGTAACATGAGCTATGTCTAGCTGAAATTGTGGGTCTTGAAAAGTGAAAGCTGAAGGCTCGAAGCATGGCCTAGGCACTGTTAGTTGTGCCATAGTAGAGACTGGCGGTGCGGTGAATAATGTAGAAGGTACCCCCGAAAACGGTGCCTAGGGGCGAACCTTAGAAGGCATACCGGTGAAATTGGCTGATATAGTGGGGTACCCAAACGGGATGAATGGGTTGGTTACGGGGATGGGGACGTTGGAGATTCAACTCGTCCTGGGAAGTAGTTCAGGAAATCCGGGGATTGTACTGGGAAATTCTTTGCCATTAGACCAGGCGTCCCACATTTCAAACATGCGGATGCGCAACCTCCTATTTTCTTCAGTAGTTGCGAACTCTGACTATGGAATAGCCGATACCGGACTATCATCAGGTTCAATAATTGGTAGATGACTTTCGGAGGCCATAGGAACACTGCCTTTAGATCTTGTGAAGTAAGGATGGAAATCCAGATTACCAACAAAACCAACCACCTGAACAAAACCTAGCTAATTTGCACACCCAATAACCTTGTTAGTTTGAGACATTTTAACAGATAAGGAATCGCAAATTGGGGATGCAATGCACCTGAACAGTTAAACGTTTCTAAATGTTTTTTGCAACGGCTGTGTGTTTCATCCCGGCTTTGCTTTTCTCGAATTTCAAATCCTGATTTCTTTCCCTTCTATTTTTGTTGTTTTGTTTTTGCTCTTTTATTTTTCACTCTTTTCTTTCTTTTTTCACTCAATTTTTCTCTTTTTCTTTTCCCTTCTTTTTCTTTTTCGGTTTATTTTTCACTCAAATTGCCTATGGCTATGATCGAATCTGATGGGGATTGCTTACGTATCATGACGCCACATGAATCAGACCATTACGTAGTTCAGGAAGATCGGGAATAGACTGACCCATTTTTCTTTTTCTTTTTTTTTATAAAGACTTTTAAATATTCTTTTTTTATTGTTTTTTTTGTTTTTTTATGGAATTTAAAAAAATAAAAAGAAAGAATTCTAAAGAATGAAGAAAATATTTTGGATTTTGATTTGAAAAATTTTTTTCTTTTTTTTTTATAGAATGAAAGACTTCGGAAAAGAAGGAAAATATTTTTGGATTTAGTTTTTTTTTTTTGATTTTCTAAGGAAAGAATTCTAAAGAGGGAATTAAGGAAAGGGAAAATATTTTTGAATTTTTTGAAAATTGAGGCCGGAACCGATGAGGTTTGCCTATGTATCTCACATTCGATGAGAATCAGACCCGCATAGCTCGATCAGTTTTGACGCAACAGGAAATTGTGACTTATTTTGAAATGACTTTTTCTTTCTCTACGTTTTTTTTTCAAAAATTTGGCTGAGTTTCAGGATTTTTCAAATACCTACTTCTCAATCTTGGTTTTTTTTCGATTTTCTTTCCCTATTCTAGAAGCCAATCAACATGCAGGCTGAAACAAACAAATGCGCAAGTAGCACGTAAGATGCATCAGGATGGTCTTTTAATTTGGGTACACCTGTCATAGATGGACCCAACCCCTGTGTTGAGTCCTCAAAGTCAAATGCACGTGATGCAAACAAACGTTCCTACTAGGGATCCGGCATGAGGCTATGTCATTCTAAGTTTAAATCCTGGGTGTATTGTTCTAGACCTGGCTTACCCGAGCGGACAACTCGAGCCGAGGGGGAGCAGCGTACCAGGAATACAGAAGCTTCATCAGCTTTGCAACTTGTCCGATCCTCATTCTAAAATTAGCATATGACCCTAACATAAAATAAGCCACGCGAAGCACACGCTTCCCAGAAGATTTAGAAGACTCAGAGAGAAGAAAGGTTTTGTAACAGTTTATATATAGTTCACGACAATATCAAAGCGGTAAAAAGCGGCAATTAGCACATTAGGCTCAAACAAGTAATATCATGCAATCACAATTAGCCAGGTACATAAGTTATTCTAAGCTAGAATTCTGAACCCTGAACCAAAGATTCTGGGTTCGTGTCCCCAGCAGAGTCGCCAGAGCTGTCACACCTCCTTTTTCCTGAAGGATACGGGAGTTTTTCCAATTAAAGTGACATTAATCGAAATGAGATTATTTATTTATTCAGAGTCGCCACTTGGAATAATTTATGGTGTCCCAAGTAACCAGTGTATTTTAAATCCCAAATCGAGGAAATTAACTATATTTTAACGGTCCGCGAACACAGAAGATCGGGTAAGAAATTCTGTTAACTCGGGAGAAAGTGTGAGGCACCCCCGCGTTCCGTGCTTTTAGCACGGTCGCTCAACTATTAATAATTGGCATAATTATCTAATTTATTACATGCTTAAAACCTATTGTGTATTTTTAACTTTTAACCGCTTTTAATTATTTATGAAACTTATTTGAACAAGTCGCGATGTCGCACGCTCATTTGTTTTGTACATATTACGAATCGCGTCACGTGAAACGCACCCGCGACTTACAACATATTTATCATTATTATTTGAAGTTATGGTCAAGTCGCGTGAAACACGCACTCGAGTTGGGGATTATGTATCATAACTATGCCAGGAAAACCGTACCCATAGTCACGATGATTTATTTATTAATCGCGCCTGAAGCACACTACGATATTCAAAGTTGTTTAATTCTCTAAGGTTTGAGGTACATTTCAACATGAGCTTTGGAATTAGGCCCGCGCAAGCTACAGTAGTGCTAAGACTCTAATTGAATTAATTTGAGGAGGTGTGAGGATAGCAACTCGAATTATAATCTAAAGTTGCTAACAGATTTCTAATATTGCCAACAGATTTCAAAGTGTATTACCAGTTCTGCATTAGTTATTTCATTTCAATATTTTCCTTTTCAGTTATTCAAAATGTATGGGCTAAGTCCTTATTAACATGGTAATAAAGGTAATTGTAACCTTACTAATGAACAGTGCAAACAGAGAAATGGGAAACTTATTACAAAGTGAACATTTCAACTAAACAATCACATTAATTTGATCTTCTGTCACCTTGCATAGCAAAAGTCTTTTGTAATTTCACATCATGGGAACTAATCTATTACATGAAAGCAAAGCGAATCAGAATTTTATTGAAAACCAAAGGAATTAGATCACTTTTACACAACAGTGATTCAAATTCATAGAGGAGTACCTGGTTGTATAGGAATCAACTTAGAAATGCCAAATGAAGGCTAGATAAGGAATGGTTGGAATTCATCAAAAACAGAAACAACGGATTCGGCAACCAGCAACAGTGATTTCGAAATTAAATCCTTCTCTTAGAACCCAGCGAGTGAGGAGCAAACAATCCTAGGCAAGAATACCTTTGAAATCCTAATTCTCCTCTTCTTTTTAGAGCTTTTGATTTTCAGATCTCTTTTGAGAGTTTTTGAAGATTTTTTTTTTTTTGAAAGTTTGTTTTTGGAATGTTGACGATTGCTCCTCCGTCCTTTCAGATGTGCGTGTATATTCTATTAGAAAAAATGGTGTGTGTATGAGAGAGTGAAGAAGAAGAAAGAGTCGGCTAGTTTTTTTTATTAGGGAGGGGGTCTCGTCTAGCGTTCTAGCGAAGGGAAGAAGAAGGAGCCGCCATGGGTGTGCTGTTGCTGAGAGCTTTTTAGAGGGTGGGACGGTTGTTGTTCGTTTCTTCAAGAGGGGGGGTATGTTCCTTTTTTTTAGGTTTTGGGGAATGTGGAGTGTTTTAATGAAGAGGAGGGTAGGTTGGGCCAGGCGGGTCGAGCAGGTGGGGCTTTGGACCGGGTTGGTGGGCTGGGGCGAAATTGTGAGGTAAATGGGTTGTTGATAAGCTTTTGGCCTAGTTGAGATAAAGCTTTTAAACAAAACCTTTCTCTTTTCTTTTCTTTCTTTTTCTTGATTTTCTTTGATTTTAAATCCTAACCAAATTAATTAAAACCTAAATTAAGTCCTAAATCAAATCTAATTTGTGTTGAAATTATTTTTGACTTTTTAGGAGTAATTTCCTATGTGGGGCAAAAATTAGGTGTTCACAACCTCAACTTTCGAACTTGCCTACACAAAATGGCCAACGGCTCCTCATCATAAGTCAAATTCTTGTCCAACAGCACGGAGCTGAAATCCAATACATGTGACGAATCCTCATACTACTTCTGAAGCATGGAAACATGAAGCACTGGATGGACTCCCGATAAGCTGGGTGGCAAGGCAAGGCAAGTCTATAGGTCATCTCACCAACTCTCTCCAATACCTCGAAAGGACCAATATACCGAGAGCTCAACTTACCCTTCTTGCCAAATCTCATCACGTCCTTCACGGGCAAAACATTGAGTATAACCTTCTCACCCTCCATGGAAGCTACATCTCGAACTTTCCTATTAGCATAACTCTTTTGCTTGGACTGCACTGTACGAAGCACTCCTGAATCAATTTCACCTTCTCCAAGGCATCACAAACCAAATTTGTGCCCAATAACCTAGCCTCCCCAAGCTCAAACCAACCAATCGGAGAACGACATTGCCTCCCATATCATGCCTCATATGGAGCCTTCTGGATACTCGAATGATAGTTGTTGTTGTAGGCAAACTTCACTAGAGGTAGAAACTAATCCCACTGACCTTCAAAATCTATGAAACAAGATCCCAGCATATCCTCCAAAATCTGAATGGTCCTCTCGGACCACCCATCCGTCTGAGGGTGAAATGGTGCTCAACTCAACCTGCGTGCCCATCTTACATTGAACCGGTCTCCAAAAATGTGAAGTAAACTGACTACCATGATCCAAGATGATAGAAACAGGTACACCATGCAAATGAAAAATCTCCAGGATGTACATCTTAGCAAACTGCTCCAAAGTATAGGAAGTCATGACTGGAATGAAATGTGTAGACTTGGTCAGTCTATCCACAATAACCCAAACTATGTCAAATCTCCTCAACATACGTGGCAACCCTACCACGAAGTCCATAGTGATGCGCTTGCATTTTCACTCCGATATGTCTAACCTCTGAAGCAAACCACCAGGTGTCTGATGCTCATGCTTGACCTGCTGACAACTTAGACACCGAGCAACATATCCAACAATGTCTTTCTTCATCCCCATCCACAAATAATGTTGTTTCAAATCACGGTACATCTTCGTACTACCTGGGTGAATAGAATACCATGAACTATAAGCCTCCTCAAGGATCAACTCTCTCAACCCATCAATATTAGGAACACAAATCCGTCCTTGAATTCACAATACACCATCATCATCGATAATCACCTCCTTAGCACTAGCCCGTTGCACCGTGTCCTTAAGGACAAACAAATAGGGATCGTCATACTAACGAGCCTTAATGCGCTCAAACAAGGACGATTGAGATATAAGACAAGAAAGGACTATGCTAGGCTCTGAAATATCCAATCTCACGATTCTGTTAGCAAAATACTAAACATCCATAGCCAAAGGCCTCTCCCCATTTGGAATAAATGCTAATTTCCCCATTCTCTCCGCCTTTTTACTCAAGGCATCTGCCACTACATTATCCTTCCCCGGATGATAAAGAATGGAGATATCATAATCCTTCAACAACTATAACCATCTCTGTTGCCTCAAATACAAATATTTCTGTTTAAACAGATGTTGGAGACTCCGATGATCCGTATATACCTCACAAGACATGCTATATTAGTAATGCCTCCAATTCTTGAGCACGTATGCAATGGCTGCTAACTCCAAATCATGCATTGGATAATTCTTCTCATGGGGCTTCAACTGGATACCATATGACCCAAGAATGCCACCAAGTCCAACAAAAATTCACACTAGGAGACTTAGCATAAAACTTCTTCTCCCTCAAATTCTGGAGCATGGTCCTCAAATGCTACTCATGCCCCTCCTTACTACGGAAATACACTAATATATCATCAATAAATACAATGACAAAAGAATCCAATTGGGCTGAAACACACTATTCATCAAATGCATGAAGGTTGCTGGGGCATTAGTCAACCCAAACAACATCTCCAAAAACTCATAATGCCCATAATGAGTCTTGAAAGCAGTCTTAGGGATGTCCGAAGCCCTGATCTTCAACTGGTGAATCCCGGACCTCAAGCCAATCTTTGAGAATATCCTAGCACCCTAAAATTGATCAAACAAATCATCAATGCGCGGAAGTGGATACTTGTTCTTGATGGTCACATTGTTCAACTGCTAGTGGTCAATATACATTCTCATAGAACCATCCTTCTTCTTGACAAATAACACTGGTGTACCCAAAGGTGACACACTAGGCTTGATGAACCCTTTATCCAGCAACTCCTGTAACTACTCCTTCAATTCCTTCAACTCATCTGGAGACATGCGATACGGTGTAATAGAAATTAGCTGAGTGCCTGGTGCCAAATCAATGCTGAAATCAATATCCTTATCAGGTGGCATACTTGGTAGGTCTGCTGGAAACACATACGAAAACTCCCTCACTACTGAAATTGACTCAACAATAGGAGTGTCAGCACTAACATCTCTGACAAAAGCTAAGACATCCCTTCTCAACCATCTGTTGAGCCTTCAAGAATGAAATCACTCTACTAGGAGTGCAACCAAGAGAACCCTTCCACCCCAACCTCGGTAACCCCGACATCGCCAGTGTCACGGTCTTAGCGTGACAATCAAGAATAACATGGTACGGAAATAACTAATCCATACTCAAGATCACACCAAAATCCACTATATCTAACAATAGAAAAGTCCACCCTCGTCTCAAAACCACAAATAGTGATCACACATGACCGATAGACTCGATCCACCATAATAGAGTCACCAATAGATGTAGACACATGCATAAGAGCATCAAGATAACCACATAGCATATCCATACAAGAAGCAAGGTATGATGACATAAATGAATAAGTAGAACTAGGATCAAACAACATCGCAACATCTCTATGGAATACAGAAACAATACACGTAATAATAGCATCAGAAGCAACAATGTCGTTCCTCCTAGGAAATGCATAACATCTGGCCTGACCTCCCCCTCTAGGACAGCCACATACTGGATGACCTCCACCATGAGCTGGCTGAGTGGGTGGTGTATCAATCGGTGTAGGAATCATAGTCTATCCTCCCTGCTGCCCTAAACCTCTATGAAGACAGGGGTAGTATTTCCTAAAATGCCCCAACTCTCCATACTCATAACAACCTCTGATCGAAAATGACTACGGGGCTTGAGTCGGACCACGTGAACCAGAATAGCCACTAGAAGAATCTGGTGCAGATGAACCCTGAACGAATGGAGTTCAATAAGAACTCTGTGCTAGAAGTGCGCTGAATAAGACTACACAGAAGCTCCTCGATTGGGTGGTGGTGAATGATAAACTGGCCTGATATATAGGTCTCTCCCAAATCGGCCTGGGCCTCCAGACGAGGCACCACCAAAGCTACATGAATGTCGGGACCTCTTGTCCCTATCTTGCAACATCTCCCTAGTCTCACTGTGGATGCGCTCAACACGATGCGTTATCTCTACCACCTGATAAATGGAGTCTCGTTCTCGGTCTCTCTAGCCGTAACAAGGCAAATACTATAGTGAAGACCCTCATTAAATCTCCTCACTCTCTTCTCCTCAGTAGGAATCAGAGCAATAGCATGATAGGACAACTTTGTAAACCTTATATCATACTCATTAACTGACATCATCCCTTATTGTAGGTACTCAAACTGCCTCTTCAGCTCTTCTTTCCTAGTGTGTGGCACAAATTGCTCCAAAAAGACTCTGGAGAACTAAGCCTATGTAAGAGAAGGTAATCATGTTGGTTGGCCTCTCCTGGTCGGACCCTGTATCTGGAAGGCGGTGAAGTCAACTCCAATGGACTCAACTAGTCCCAAATTGTGCCGAATCTCATGAAAACGACCCAAGAATCCATGAACATCCTCTGAAGGCGTACCACTGAAGTGAGGAGGATGCAACTTCGTGAACTTATCTAACCTCTTCAGCACATCCGCTGACATCGTGGGCCTATCCTTAGGCTGCGCGGCAATAGTAGGCTGAACTCCCCCAACTGGCAACATTGTGGGAGTATGATAACTATGGGCCACCTACTATAGGGTACGAGTAGCTAGAGTTTGCGCTCCGTCCCCTGCCTGAGAAGTAGATGGTAAAGTTAGAAATGTGCCGGCCAAAGCCAAACTCTAGAACAAACCCATGTGGATCAACGCATCTTGAATAGCTGGCAAAATAAGTAGTCCCTGGGGAACCTAAGCTGGCACCTTCGGCTCGGCATGGTCACTAACCTGCTCCTCAACAGGAGCTACCGGTGGCTCCATAGCAGTTGCACCATCAGGGGCTCTAGCTGCGGCACGTGCTCCGCCCCTACCCCCCTGCCTTGACCCCGGCCACTCACTCCCTAGCCTGGGGTACCGGTACCTGCTCAGCTGCACCGGACGATCTTTACTCACCGTCTGTGAGAGATTAGAATATCAAGGATCTAGACTGGGATAATCAAATCTGCACAAAAGAGAATGAAAGAAAGAGAAGCTTTCCTAACAGCCTGATAGCCTCTCGAAAATAAGTATAAACGTCTCCGTGCCAATCCGCAAGACTCTACTAGACTTGCTCATGACTCGTGAGACCTAAGAAACCTAGTTCTCTGATACCAACTTGTTATGATCCGAAAATTCCACCGGAGCTGTGACGACGCCTAACACTGCTTGCTAGCCAAGCCATCAATCAATAAGAAGAAACAAATTTGAATAATGGTACTAAATAGTCCCGACAGTGGAATAATCATAAATAACTGAAGTCAATAGCAACAATACAACTAAAATCCATCCCACGACCTGGTCTCACTGAGTACATGAGCACTACTTTAAATACAAAGTTTGATATTCAATATAGTACTGTTTGAAAGATAGAATAATGATAACACAAACTGAGAGAAAAAAGACTTCAAGGGTGCGAACGGAAACAATAGCTACTTCGAAATCTCCAAAGTTGATACCAATGCCACCCTCTAGCAATCACCCCTCCAAGCAGCACATAGATTTGCACATAAAGTGCAGATATAGTATGAGTACAACCGATCTCATATACTCAATAAGTAACAAGCCTAACCTCGGGCTGAAAGCAGTGACCAGCTTGGCAAGGTCTAATATCTTTCCCAACAGTCAATAACAACATAAACGGTATACTAACGGCAAAAGGAAAAGTAGCTTAAGTAATATTAAATTCAACCTTTTCACAATAAGAAAAGAGATAAGCATGCTTTTCAAGAATAACAGTTAAGGCATAAGTTCTTCCACACAAATCACCTAAACATGGTTTCATCAATTTAACTGTGATTCCGACTTCAATACATCAAATAGAGTACCGATAATTATGAGGGAAGGAACATAACCCTATACCTACATGACAAGTATACGTGCAAGAATCTATAATACAGCAGCTAAATTATCAAGTATATCAAATCTTAGCATATGTATGGTGCCTAGCTGCCTTTCAATCATCACACACAACAATACTCAGCATTGTACGGGTGCCTGACACAAGTCCCTCACCAAGCACTTATATGACCCATGTGCCTGCACCCACGGATTATTACCTGACTCCGGAGGGGCGGGTCCTTTCCCAAGTGTTGATCGAATCTATGTCAATGATCAATGTCACTTAGCTCATATGGGGCTTAGTGCACGCGTCACCTCACAATCAATATCACTCAGCTCAATGCGGGGCCTAGCGTACACGTCACGTCACTATCAGTACCAAATCAGCTCGGTGGCCCAAGATAAGTCATCAATCGCTCAAGTCTCAATATCCACATCTCACAGTACTCAGCTCAAAATCGTGCCACACATATAAGGGCATCAACATAAGTGAGATAACATATAAAGAATGCACAGAGACAGGGATATAATACGCAGATGTAACATCATGACTAAGAATATGACTACAATTAATGCAAACAGCTCAATATAGCAAGAGTAGCCCTATCATATCTCTAACAATTAAGCACATACCCTAGATATGATTTCTAATATGAATAATAGCTCATGTAGTCATACAAGTGAAGAAAACACGGGAATAACATGGCATCATAACAAAACAAGGCACATAATAGCCTAAGGTCTACCCGGATCATGAATAACCCTGGTGTATACATATAAGCCCGTCACCTAGCACGTACGTCACCCCTAATAAATTTAAAATATCATAGCCAACGGAGAATTTAATCTCAAACCAAGTTTAGACAAGTTACTTACCTCAAACGAGCCAAGTCAATACTCCAAAAATGTCTTCCCTCGTGAATCGACCTCCGAGTGGCTTGAATCTAGTCAAATAACATACCATGGTGTCGAATAATGCTAAAGGAAACAATATCGGCGCATAAAGACTCGATCTTTAATAAAAAAACAATGTCAAACCGGGGTCGCACCCCGGAAGCCGATAAAAGTCACAAATCTCGATCACACATTCCAACACGAGTCCAAATATACAAGTTTCATCGAGATCCGACTCCGACTCGGGGTTCAAATCTCAAATATTCATTATCGAAAACTTCTTACAAAGACCCCAATTTTATCCTTTAGATTCCATCAACCAATAGCCAAACTCAAGGATAAAATCATGAATAATAATCAAATTTGATTTAAAACACTTACCCAATCCAAGTGAGTGAAAATCGCCTCAAAAATCGCTCCAATCCGAGCGCCCAATATAAAAATATGGTAAAATAAAACAAAACATCGAATACAATATGACGCTAGGCATTCTCTCTTCTGCAGACTCCAGCTAGCATCTACGAGCTCGTTATTGCGACAGAAGGCTCGCTTATGCTAGTCCCACTTAAAATCCCGGCCTTCTGCACTTGCGTATGCAACTCGCAACTACGTATCCGCAGGTGCGAACAAACCCCGCAAAAGCGATCTCCGTAGGTGTGACCACCCTTATGCATCTGCCCACTTCCAGCCCCAGACTGCCCTTTGCAAATGCGCACTTCTCCATCGCATGTGCAACATCGCATCTGTGAACCTTTCCTTTGCAGATGCGGTGCACTAGCACCAGACTTACCAACTTGCTCCAAATTTGTCCAGAATCCATCTAAAACACATACGAGCCCCTCAGGACTCTGTCCAATCATACCAACCAGTCCCAAAACATATCAAGGACCTACTCAAGGTCTCGAATAACACAAAATAACATCAAAATCATAAATCACACCTTCATTCAAGCTTAATGAACTAATCAACTTCCAACTTTCAAAACCCATGCCGAACCACGTCTAATTAACTTGGAATAACCCCAAATTTTGTATACAAGTCATAAATCACCACATGAACCTATTCCAATGCTCGAAATCCCAAATGGGCCTCGATAACTACAAAGTCAACTATGAGTTAAACTTATCAATTCTCCACACCTTAAAATTTCAACTTTCGCCAATAAGAGCCAAATCAGCCTAGAAGCTTCCAAATCCATATTCGTACATATGCCTAAGTCCAAAATTACCATATGAACCTATTCGAAGCATCAAAACACGAATTCTAGGTCGTTTACTCAAAAGTCAAATCTTGGTCAACTCTTACAACTTAAGCTTCCAACCATGGAACTAAGTGCTCCAATTCATTCCAAAACCTTCCCGAAACCAAACCAACTATCCCCGCAAATCATAAAATGACAAACAAGCATACATGAACCATCAAATAGGAAAATGAGGCTCAAATAAAACAAAACAACCAGCTGGGTTAATATAGTCTCGAGGCCCCCAGGTGTGATTCGGGGTAGTTTCGGACCATTTCAGATGAGTTTTGTGTTGCTGATTTTCAGGTGTTCTGATGAGCTTCGTGATCGTGGTATTTTATTCGGTATTGCGTAGAGTAATTTAGGTTGCTGGCAAATTGTTCTTCATTTTCGCGGCCGATTGAGCGCGTTCGTGCAGTGTTGAGCAGGATGGTGCATTACGTTCGCTTGAGGGGTCCGCATACGCAAAGGTGTGCAAGCAGGCAGGAATTTGGCTTCCGCATTCCCGTAAGGAGGACCGCGTTCGCGATGTGTGGAAGATTTTTATCATCGCCTTAGCGACTGTAGCTTCATGTTGTGAAGTAGGGTCAGTGAGGCTGGTCGCGTTTGTACTTCGCAATTGCGGAGGCCTGTCGCGATCGCAAAGTGTACCCCTCACAGACTTCATAAGTTGTGCATTTCGGGATTTTGAGCTCATTTATCATATTTTGAACCCTAGACTTAAAGAGGGGAGATTTCTCATGGAGATCTTCACACAAGACTTTGGGGTAAATAATTTTTACTTATTTTTAGTATTATTTCAAGAAACTACATGAATTATTAATACCCAAACCCATGGAATTTTGAGATAAAATTTGGGGTTTTGCCTACACTTAAGTGTATTTTGAGGATTTTGGTACCGATTTGGACTTGGTTTTGGAATATAATCATATATTTGGACTCATCAGGTTATGGGTCATCGGATTTTTGTATTGGTTGAGGGTTTTCATGCACGCAAGCCCGGGGTTGACTTTTGTTGTATTTTGTTGACTTTTGTAGAATTCTTCAAAGATCGGGGCTTTATTGATTGGGATTACTTCCTTTAGCATTGAATTCCTTGATTGATGGTTGGATAGATTCGAGCCGGTTAGAGGTGATTTCTCAAGGAAATGCTATTTTAGATCTTTGGACTAGCCCGGATGAGGTAAGTGCCTTTCCTAGCTTTGATTGAGGGACTTTTTACTACTAATTGATGTTGTTTGCTACATGCGGGGGTGATGTATATATAAAGTGACAAGCATATATACATGTGCCATGGGTTTCCATGCTCGGGGTAGGATTCTAGATCTCCTTATGCATCGACCCTCAAATCATAAAATCTCATTCTCCAAAATCATAGTCCAAAATCGCCAAATCCCACCTATGATTCATATAAATTAGGTATAACAATCTATGGGTAATCAATATCAAACACCGAAATCGAGTAAGGATTACTTACCCCTTCAATTGCAATGAAAATTCCTTCAAAAATCGCCTCTAGCCAAGATCTACAACTCCAAATAATGAAAAATGACCAAACTCTCGAAATATAATAGACTGCCCAGCGATTCCGCATTTGCGGTCCACAGTGTCGCACCCGCGATACTGCATCTGCGGAACATCCATTGCAGATACAGAAGCCACTTATCCTCCCGACCAGCCGCTTCTGCGGACACCAAGCCGCATATATGGCTCCGCTTCTGCGATCACGCACCTGCGGCTATACCCATCGCAGGTGCGAAAATAACAGAACTCAGCAATTCTTCAGCAAAGCCAACATAGTCCAAAATGATCCGAAACGAATCTGAAATACACTCGAGCCCCTCAGAACCCCGTTCAAACACAACAACCAATCCCGAAACATAATACGGACCTGCTCGAGGCCTCACATCACACTAAACAATATCAAAACCACGAATCGCCCCTCAATTCAAGCCCAAGGAACAAATCCAAATTTTCAAATTCAAAACCTACGCCAAAACAACCTAAACAACTCGGAATGACCTCAAATTTTGCATGCAAGTCCCAAATAACACATCGGAATTACTCCAACTCCCAGAACAAAAATTCGAACCCGATATCAAAAAACTCAACCCTCGGTCAAGCCTATCAACCTTCCAAACCTTCAGCGTTCCAATTTTCGTCAATTCAACCCAAAATGACCTAGGACCTCCAAATTCAAAGTCAAACATCCTCCTACGTCTAAAATCACCATACGAAACTATTGAGACCATCAAAACACCATTAGAATTCGTCTATATAATAGTCAAACTCCTGTCAACTCTTACAACTTAAGCATCCAACCAAGGGACTAAGTGTTCCAATTCAATCCAAAACCTTCCTAAACCCCAAACCAACCATCCCTGCAGTCACATAACCATAAGTACACATATATAAAGCATCAATAGAAAAAACAGGGCGAAAATAATCAAAACGATAGGTCGGGTCGCTACATTTAGCACTCAAACATATGATACTCTTGTCAACACATAAGTTTTAATAAAAACTCATACTATTTTTATTAAGTGTCATTTTGCTAATATTATGAAAATAAGAATTTTATAAAATCACATGACACTTCATAAGCAACATAACTTAGAAACGCATGGTGACATCCTTCCCTCTTGTCCCCACAAGTACGGGTGCACATTTATTAATACTATCATGAATCAACTCAAAATATACTTTTAAAGAGAATCCCTCAAGAAGAGTAAGTTTTAATCAACTTACCTCAAACTTCAAGCTCCAAATAATACTATAATGCTCCAATTGATTAAAATACTCAAATGTGGCCAACAATTCGTTACCTACCATTGAATTTGCCAACTAGATCAAAACAAACTCATAAAGATTCATAAATATCCATTTAGGCTTCACAAGTCAGCAACAAACCTTCAACTATCCCAAATTATCCAATAGGTTCACCCACTAGCCTATTCAATTTCATTCTTATTATTTAATACTCATTTGGAGTCATTAATAATACTGCGTTAATTACCCAACATCATCAAGTGACTATTCATTACCTTTTTCAACAAAACCCTAGGTTCAAGAACTAGTGTTGTTTCTTATCCAAATGGTCGTTCCCACTTCAATTTGTTCATCAACTAAGTTATCAAGCCAATTAGGATCATTAGAAACTCAAAACAATTCCATCCATATCAAATTCATCACTATTCGTGTTCTGCTTTGCCCAAACTATCATTTTCAAGACCTACTCTTAGGGTTCCTACAATACTTCATTATAACTTCAAATAAACTTCATAATCATGCTATCAATACTTCAATATATCATATATATATATATATATATATATATATATATATATATATATAAGGCTCAAGTGAAGGGATTACCTCTTGGTAGAAGAATTTCATTTTTTTTTTGGTATTTTTGAATATTCAACCCATTTTCTATGAATTTGATCCATAATAATCTTAGTATTATCACTAAATGATGTTATATAATCATCCTTGTGCCAAAATAACTTACCTTAAAATTTATCCATGGTGGAAGAGCTCCTCCTTCTTTCTAGAAATAAACCAAGTTGAAGAACTAACTTATTTTTTCTTTAAACCCATATTTCAGCCCTTTTAAAAAGACATGAAGCTTATGTAGCCTCCCTGCATAGCCTACGCATGAAAGCTATGCAAGGGCGTTCCCTTGGCCGGATTCTGGAATTGGCTATGCAGGTTCCGTGGCTTGCTGCGTAGCCTACGCAGGTTGCATAGCCTATTGCATAGTCGTACTACCACCCTCTAGAAAAAGTCCATAACTCATTGTAGAAATATTCAAATGATGAACGGTTTGAAGTATTGAAAACTAGACTTATAGACCTTTCTTTGATAGGTCGCCACCATATAACTCATCATATCTTGGGAATCGTGCTAATTTGAAGTAGGACCTTGTGCAAACTCATTTGAAACTTTAGCCCATGATATAGTTTCCAACTTGACTTAGCCTTAGGAATTTTCTAAGACCAAAAATCGTTTCTAATATACCTCTTACACGTATTATCATGTTCAAGTGATATTATTCATATCATTAGCCCTCGCTTATACGCGAATTAATATAATAGCACAAGTCAATATTTTTAATGGTCTTTAAACACTTCGAGTTTTTCCGAGGTGTTACATTGACGAAAACAGTGGTTGTAGATAAACAAGAGTTTTACGAAAAATTGGCAGGCATGAAGCTTGTCAATAGTTCCTCTACTTGAAGACATATTTGGCCCCTTGATTGGAGGGGGAGTTTGTTAGACCCATGCCCATGTTGTCCAGTCAAAGGCCCAATGGCCTAATCCAATTCTCTTTTAGTTTTAATTTCTATTTGGAATTGAATTCGATTTTTATTCCTATTTGGAGTTGGTTTTAGCTTTAAGAGATAGCACCACTCATTATCTATACACAACAACTTCGGAGGATTATTCTATGCTCATTGGTATTAGTCTTTAAAAGAAATTAGCACATAAGAGAGATTTTTTAGAGAGCATCCATCAAGAGAGAAGAGAAGAAAAAAAGGGGTTCTTTTTGCAGATTTCATTCCGACCAGTCAGCTTCAAAATTACGTTTTTTGATTCGTTCACCGTTGGATTGGGCTGAAATTTTGACTGCGTATTCTTAACATCTTGGTCTTTAATTTGAACGGTGGAGATCGAATTTGGAGGCCTGTAGAATCTGATTTCAAGCCCCAAACAGTAGCTCCTTTTTTGAGTGATTTCTCTTCTTTCTTCTGTTAGTTTGTTGTTGCTCTATGTTTGGCACTTATTCTGTAGCCAATTTGGAGAGTATTTGCAACTCTTTTATTGTTATAGAACATTTTTTGGATCTTTGTGATCATGTGATTTTTATCTTCGATTTGAAGGGTTTATCACATTAAAATTTGGTGTTCTTTAACTTCTCTATTTTTGAGTTTTCTTCTTTCTCGACATAACAGTTTTCTCGGGGTTCCGAGGAGAATGGCATCCAAAAACTGATACGTTACTGCTTTTAGAATGTTCAGGTGGACCTGCTAAGAAGTGAAATTTTCAAGTCCAAAAATCTTAGAAATAAGAGGATGGTATTATCTATTTGCACATTTGATCAAGGTTAACTGTATATGATTGTACTTAGTGACGGATTCAACATTTAAACGCAGCAAGTATGAGTTGAGAAAGTGAGTTCTGAAATATATTATATACCTAACTTTATCTATACTTATTCTCGCACATATACAGGGATCAACTCCGACATATCAGATTCTGTCAAACTCTCGACCCCATGGTTAGATCCGCCACTAGTTGGCCTCATGGCATCTGCAATGGTCACCCAAAAGCTAGTCTAAAAGCAACAATCCTTAGTAAAAGCATATACACGCTAAGAGTGATAAGGAAGATAACGTGCTGAAAGATGCAGTTATAGTAATGTGCAGTTATAATCTATTGGATCAAATAGAAACAAGCTGTGCTGGAATCTAGAAGCAAAGCAGTGCATTGCACCTCTCTACAACCAGAATCTAGCTCAGAAGACTACATATATTACCTATCTAACAAAGACAGAAAGGGCACATGATGTGGGCATAATTAATTAATCCTCTTCATCAAAACACCAAGTTACTGAAATCCTACAAAAAGCATTAGAACTTCCCCAGTAAGAGTTTAATGATGCCTTGAACCTTACATAGTACTTTGCCTCTTGTCTCTTGAGAATCAGCGTAAAGTCGCCTTTATTCCCAAATCCTAATGAGAAATGAAACTGGCATATAATGTTCTTCTGGCTACAAAATCTCAGTAAATTCAAGTTTATTTGTTGACATGCTGGAGCAAAGAACCCATTCAACATGAAACCAAGTTTTTCAACCATGCCTGCACAAGTTGCAATCTACTCTTATAAAAAGCTAGTTGCAATCTATGTTACATGTATCCTTCATTTGTCTTAATGTATCTGTGTTGAACAGGTGATATGGGTGAGAGTATCTACGCAGATTCTGTAATATTAAGACTTAGCAAAGAAATTAGGCATGGTTGTACACCATATTGGATTTGATTCTATAAACCAGTTCATGTAACATAGGTTGCAATCACTCTCCTATAAATATGTTAAGAAATATTCCCGCGCCATAAGAGTAATTCACATGGAAAAATCATCTAATCATTGTTCACCTCGAAATCATTGGTCTGATTACTAATCTCCATGGCCAGGAACAAGATCCGTTTATATCCATGCTCCTACGTGCTCTTCGAGTCAGAAGTCATATGGTAACTATGAGAAAAGATTTGCTTGAATACAAACTAAATGATGCTCCTTCATGCTACGTGATGGCTAACGATCAAGCCTATAGTCTCTACATCTAAGACATATTTCAAGGACAGAGTAATGGGGTTCTATATAAATTACCAACTTTCCCTTCAGAAAAGGAATGTAGTTATTAAAAGAAGCAACATTGGGAACTTTTCATGTCCATCAAGAGCACTAAATGGAAGTTTGACTTGTAATAAAGACTAACAATGTCATTTAACATTCAATTAATAACCACATTCCTACTTCTGTCTTCAACATATTCAGCAAATTAAAATTTTCATCGACTCGTAAAAGTCCCCATTCGTATTCCCAAAACCCTGGATTACAACTCAGAAGCATATTACTCCTATAATTTGGTAAAAAAACAGAAGAGGAAGTTTATGCTATACAGATTACAATACCATTTTACAGATTACACCATCAATATCACAAAGCAAACTATACTCTAGATTTGTCATATAAAAGGAAGGTATTGAATACAAGGGCAATTACAATATTGATCAACCAAACAACCTGAAAAACAATCAGTTTACCCCTTATTAGATCAATCACTGTGATTGCGCTTCAAGTTAGAAGGCGAAGGAGAAGAAGAAACCAAATGCCTCCACAGATACTTTCCACTAGCCATATCTACGCAAGTCCAAAATCCTTTCCCAATGGCGCTGCACACCTGATAATTACAAACAAGCCAGCAAATTACAATTAAAATTGAGCAAATAAAAAATAGGGAAGATGTGAACCCTAAGAAAATATGGATACCTGGGAGGAGAGTGGAAGTGAATTTGAGTCTCTGGATAAATCGCCGTGACTGTCGTCGGCGCCGGCGCCGGCATCGTCGTCGTCGGGATCAACATTAGGCTGGGATTTGAGGTTCCGGAGAACGAAGAATCCGGCGAGAGTTGCAGAGAGGAAGATGAGAATGATCCTAAGGGGACACATTCGGTTTGTTTCTCTCTGTCTCTCTCTACAAAGTTTGAGGTTTTCAGAGAGAGAAAGTTTTAATATTATCAGAGAGGAAAGAGGAAATGATGAAATGAAGAAGGCAAGCTGGGGAGGAAAGTGGACTTTGGTCCTTTTTTTAAGCAAAGGATAATTTTTAGTAGTATTTTGTTCTTTGTAATTTACGGCTTGTTTGGATGGTTGTTAAATGTTGTATTGTGCTACTTCAAATATAATATTTATTTTAATTATTATTTATATTTTATTATATTATATTGTTAAATTCGTTTAAATAACAACAAAAAATATTATTTTATGTAACGACTAATTTGGTGTGATCGTGTCATTACCTTTTATCTTTCTCTAATCTTATCTTTCCTTATTATTAAGTAATTTTATTTTATCCTTTACTCTATATTTTTATTTAATAATTATCACCTCTATTTTTTTTGTAATATTGTAAGTTTATTCTTTATATTTTTTGTGCATGACATTATGAAACGACGACAAATAATACAATATATCCAAGCATTATATACATCAAAATAATATAGTACAATATAATAAAATATGAAAATACTATAACACTATATATATATATATATATATATATATATATATATATATATATATATATATATATATATATATATATATATATATATATATATCAATCACAACACAAGCTGTTAGAGGTAGTAGTTGTTAAACTTGGTTCCCTTTCTCCATCAAACTTAGAAAATAATAATGACACGTTTTGGTTTCACATTCAACCAGTCAACTCATGTCTTAAATAATTCTGTGTTCCATGTCAACAGTAACAACTTTTGTATTTGGTTAATATCAAGCAAAAATTATGTGACACGGCAAATATATACACTATATTTATTATTCGTAATTATACTTTTTAAAAAATTATCATTTGTAGTTATATTTGAATTTTATGTAAAATTTTCTATAGTACTAACACAAGAAATTAATTATTTTAAACTGAAACAAAAAAGCAACAAATTTTCTTATCTCAATTGGTTAGAGCACCCACTTTGTAAGCGAATATCTTGAGCTACTCTCAATGAGAGTACTTTATTTCTTAATTTTTTATATTTTTGTATTTCGCCTTGTCGATATAGATTATATTCTTTGTATACAACTTTGTATTTCGACTTGATTATATTCTTTGCGCTAAACAGTAGCTATGAATGGTATTAGCCAAACTATAGTTTAATTAAAATTTGGCTGTGTGAACGGAATACCACGAAGAATTATAAAAGAACTTTAATAAGTTATTTTGTGTATAATTGTTTAAATAGTTTTTGGCCAAAAGGTATGCAGCGGCTTTATTTTCAGATATCCAATTGATATTTCATTCTATATTTTTCATTATGAATTATCTTAATTTTATGTAGAGTTCTCAAATGCTGTTAATCGCTAGTAGTTTTATAAAGCTCGGATGTGAGAAATAGTGGAGTCGTTAGTCTACTCAAAATAAAAATGGAAGATACTCTTCAAGTCTTAAGTTGGCACGTCCGTGCAACATGCCTCCCTGTTTTATTCTTTCTTTTCCTATTCTTTTTCTTGTTTTTGTTGGGGTAGGGGAACGGATTTTTTTTTTTTTTTTTGGTTGGGGCCGGAGAAAAGAAAAAATATACTTGTATATAATGTTTATGCTAATTAATGAATACATTATATAAATATATAGGTGTTATTAAATCGGAATTAATTAATATAATATTTACTATAATTTATTATTTAATCATAATAAACTAATTTAATTTTATAAACGTTAAATGCAAATATTGTTTTATTGAAAGAAAAAAACTCGTCCACCACCCAAAATCACCACAAACGAAGGGGCGGCGGCTGCTAACCAAAGTGATATGGTTGGATCTTAGTGGGATCCGACTTATTTATGGTTTGAATATTAGTTAGTGCTAATGTAAGGAAAATGAAAATAGTGGTCCACTTTGCTTGCCATTTGTAAAACCCGATTGACAATTTTTGGGGCAAAGAGAAGCAAGTGGGGAGCATAATATTAAATTGTGTCCGATGTTTGTTTGCGAGTGACAAGCTCTATACGATTGTACTTTGGGCATTAACTGCTTTTCCTTTATACTCCTTCCACTTTAACCTTGAATGTGGAAGATTGTTGGAATTGGGATTTTAGATTTGGTGCGGTTTTTCGGTTCGGTTTGTACACCCCTATTCCCAGGTATGACCTCATCACCATCCAATGCCATGGAGCCTTTGCACCATATTCCACCGGAACCCCCCAGATAAGCCCTCTACCACAGGGGATCTAATGGTGGAGGATCTAATCCCCCCTAAACAATTCTTCAAGGATGCACTCGAGAACAGGTGATTAGCCTCCACAAGCAGTTACAGCCGTGACTATCTCCCAAATGACACATTACCGGAATCATCAACGGTTAACGATCACATTGCTCTAACTCAAGAAGATAAAGCAAGATTTTACCACCCATGGCGCTTCTCCGTCATTGTTAAACTATTCGCTAGACGGAACTCGCACCTCACCCTCAAAGCTAAATTGAACGAGCTGTGGAAACCAGAGGAAAATCTCATCCTAATTGACCTAGGATGAGATTTCTTCACTGTTAAATTCAATTTAAAAGAAAGCATGACCAAGGCTCTTCATGGTGGGCCATGGTTCATTTTTGGGCAATTCTTAACCGTGCGCAAATGGGAACCAAACTTCGTCCCTGGCGCAACTATCCTTACCTCCACTGCTATTTGGATACGACTCCCCCAACTACCAACAGAATTTTACGATCGCGATATCTTAGAAAGAATAGGGGCAAGAGATGGTAGACTCCTCAAAGTGGACTCCTGCACCTCTCCCACCTTAAGAGGAAGGTATGCTAGACTCTGCATACAAGTACCATCGGAATCACCAGTCATCAAGTCTGTCACAATTGGATCCTACACACAACCAATTGTTTATGAAGGCGAAGGCATTATATGTATAGGCTGTGGGAGAATTGGTCATACCAACAGCAGATGCAGCTACCAAATAATTCCACTCACTAACCAATCTACCGAACACCCATTAAACCAACCAAAAAAGGATGAAGATGAGTGGCAAACGGTAAGATTCCACAAAAATAATAAAGGACAGCAACGGACCACCAACTCCACATGCTAAGAATCAAAAATAGAGGCTAAAGGAATCCAGGTAAAAATATTTGATGTTGCAATAGGTAAGTTCCTAAACACCCAAATTTTTTATTACCAGGGGAAACCCATGCCTTCTACAGAAAAGGGAATGAAGAATCAACCAGGTAAATTAAAGTCTAACAATTTGCATACCCCATCCTCTAATTTTTGACTTAGCCCACTGACACAGCCCCAAATAAAAAAGATTCTAGCCCCTATCCAGCCCACAGATTTAACCACCCACCCCACGAAAGAGAGCCCCAATATCCAAACCCAAATTCTGGTCATGGAGCCCACAAAAGACAACTCGCCCAAAGATGGCCCCCAAAGGCCACACAAGCAGACACACGCCCACACACGAACATCATACCTTCACTCCTCACCCCTTCCCCTCCGAACTCCTTCCTCTCCCCTTACTGTCTCTACCAAATCTATCGCTGGGTTTAGTCCTAAATCTTTACCAAATCGGCTATCTGCAAAAGGTATTCATTACACTGCATTAGACGAAGTGACACCTTCCATCTCGTCAAGCAGATCTACGCATCAGAAGAAATCCTCCATCACCAATACAATCAAGGAAAAATCCCCTTTTATTACCACTTTGGGTAATAACCTTCCCACCTTAATAGCCCACAATTCTGATACCGACAATAACTCAACCATCAATGCAGCACATACCTCCATTGACACTGGTATCGGTACCTCTCCCACCAAATCACACATCGGGATCGTGGCTAAAGTTGGCTATGCAGAGTCAAAGCCAAATCTTCAACTTGAAGATAGGCTCAGTCCCAGTAGCTATCCATGTGCAAGACCCACTCTTCCTATCCCAATCTATAACGACGGGTCTGAACCACGACCTAGCAAGCTCTGGCCACCAACTCTAGCTAACTACCCTTTTCCAAGCCCAGTACTCGACTGGGACAAGGAATCTGTCAACAGACGAATTCAATATGCTGATGAGCTAAGTGTGCCAGACTATGCCATTTTCCCCAAGATCAGTGCGGAGAAACCACAGGAAACCCCATCCATCCTTTTTTTGCCCCCCCCCCCATGTCGATTCTAGAAATAGGGCCGGCGATGTCCCCATCAATAGCACTAGTTCTACAGGCCCCAACAGAGGGCACAACATTAGTGCTTCATCAGACATTAGACTTTCTCAAGGAGTCAAACTTGAAATTAGAGAAAACACTAGCAAACCTAGGGGTGCCAAAAATAATAGTGATACTGTTGGAAAAGAGTTAGGTGATAGAGTTCAAAGAGCGACTCAGCGGAATGCTTATTGCGCTCTGCCCAAAAGAGTTGTCAAGCTGCAGCCTCGAACTCCAGGTGACCTCATTGCCAAACTTAGAACACTACATAGCACTGCTACGACCATCACTAGGGAGAAAGATCCAGAGAGGACTGGCCAAAGGGAAGGGGAAGGGTGTCAAGAGGAAGATACCACACTAACAGAATCTTTTAATAAATTTTATGATCTGGAATGCCAAGGGTGCTAATAGTGCCGAGTTTAGGAGACACTGCTCCTCCATGGACAAACTCCACAATCCTTCAGTTCTAATCCTTCTTGAGACCCGTATGGCTGACCACAAACATCTTACTAATGAGCTGTAATTTAGTGCCCAGTTCCAATCTCCTGCCAATGGACAACCTGGTGGTATCGTGGTCATGTGAAAGGATGACCTCATCAAGCTTTAAGATGTGTCCACAACCCCTCAGGGTATTCATGTCATGGTCAAGGTACATTCCCTCCCAACTTCTTCCTTTTTACAGCAATATATGCTAGCAATACCTTTAGTGATAGGATTAAACTCTGGGATCATTTGGTAGACATATCATATGTATTTAAGGGCAGTTGGCTAGTAGGGGTGACTTCAATGAAGTCCTAAAAGCCAGGGACAAGTTTGGTGGAAATAACATTAGTGCTAATAGAGCAAACCACTTTTGGAACTGTATCAATAAGTGTAATTTGATTGACCTAAGGCAGTAAATACACTTGGAGTAACAAAAGATACTCTAGCAGACATGGATTCATCCTGGAGAGACTAGATAGATGATTAGCCACTAGTGATTGGATTGAACTATACCCTGATGCCAGTGTCACCCATCTCCCTAGGACTCACTCTGAC
This sequence comes from Nicotiana tabacum, assembly GCF_000715075.1. Classification (NCBI taxonomy): domain Eukaryota; kingdom Viridiplantae; phylum Streptophyta; class Magnoliopsida; order Solanales; family Solanaceae; genus Nicotiana; species Nicotiana tabacum. The sequence goes on from NC_134081.1 coordinate 40,368,989, forward strand.
CACTGCCCTTTGCTACTCTCCCTCTACAATGCCCAAACCAACCACAATAGGCCTTTTATATTTGAAACAATGTGGTGTGGCCACCCTGACCTACCCCTGATCATCCATCAAAGCTTCTCTAGCAATGACACTCTGACCCAAGCTACCTCAAAATTCCAACACAATGCCCTGAAATAGAATAAAGAGGTCTTTGGGAACATATTTCATAGGAAAAAACACATAATTGCCAGGCTGACTCGCATCCAGAAATCCCCTCAATTTCCCTTCAGTAAATTCCTCTAAAAACTAGACACCCATCTCCAAAAAAAGTACTCAAACATCCTCAGATGTGAGGAGGACTTCTAGAAACTAAAAGCCAGAATTAATTGGCTTTGTGATGGAGATGTTAATACTAGGTTCTTCCACACCTCCACCATGAACAGAAGGAGGAGGAATAAAATTTTATCCCTTAAAGATGAGGTGGTTAACTGGACCCACGACCAAGAGGTCATTAAGGACATGGTCCTAACTTATTTCATAGGCATTTACACCACTGACCACACCCACACTGCTCTTTATGGCATCCAAACAGTGTTTGGCTTCAACACTCTCTCTGATGATGCATCTCTTAGCCTCAGGGAGCAACTGAGACCAAGTGAGATTACTAATGCCCTCTACTCCTTCAAGGAATCTAAAGCCCCTAGGCCTGATGGGCTACACCCTATCTTCTACTAGAAGTATTGGCACCTTGTTTCTCACCATGTCACTGCCTTGTGCACCAATGTCTTCTCCACAAATAAAATGCCCCCTGAAGTGAACTCAACCTATCTTTGTCTCATCCCTAAATGTGCCAATGCTACCATGCTTAGGAATTTTAGACCTATAGGGCTCTATAACACTATGTACATGCTAGTCACCAAAATCCATGTAAACAAGCTCAACCCTCACCTCAGCGCCATCATTGGCCCCAGCAAGGCAAGCTTCCTATCTAATAGGATAGCTTATGATAATGCCATCATTGTCCAAGAATATATCTCTCACTTCAATAATATGAAAGGGAATGTCATTAATATGATCCTCAAAATTGATCTTGAAAAGGCTTTTGACAGGTTATAATAGTCTTTCATTAAGAACACCCTCATCTTCTATAATCTACCTGAATGCATGATCAAACTCATCATATCCTGCATCATTTCAGCCTCAATCTCCATTCTTGAAACAGGACAGAACCCTTCCTACCTTCTAGAGGTATTAGGCAGGAGGACCCTCTATCCCTTATATCTTCATAATGTGCATGGATAGGCTCTCTGGACAGATTGATTATGAAGTGGACCTAACAAATTGGACCCCAATATCCAGCAGTAGAAATGGGCCTAGAATTTCCCACCTCTTCTTTGCTAATGATCTCACACTATTTGCCAAAGCCAACAGAAAGAACTGTGAATCCATCATCATAACTTTAATCTCTTTCAACTTGGTCTCTGGCCAGAAAGTTAACATGATTAAGTCTAAGGCATCCTTAGCATCAAATCCTGCACCAACTTGGCAAATACATTGGATTCCCTATTTTTCATAAAAGACCCACCAATGGTGACTTCCAGTTCATCATAAAAACATACACTCCAAACTGGCAGGTTGGAAAACTAGATTCCTAAACATGGCAGGGCGCACAACACTAGCAAAAGCTAGCATTGCAAGTATCCCCAGTCATGTCATGCAATACATCAAGCTACCCATATCCACTTTCAAAAAGAACAACAAAATCCAAAGAGACTTCATCTGGGGTACTACAACTGAGAAAAAGAAGATGCATCTGCTGAGATAGGATGTCATATCTAAACCCAAGCCCCATGGTGGACTGGACATCCAAAAATCGAGCTGAAAAACAAGGCTTGCCACTCAGGCTTGGCCTGGAGGCTCTTTCTTAAGCCAGACTCCTTATGGGCCAAAACACTCATTGCCAAGTGTTAGACTCCTCAAATATATAAAAGTTTCAAGACACGCTAAATATAGAATTTAATTTTTTTTAATCTTAAATTATACTAATATTACACATTTAAATCCTTTGTTATTGACTTTTGAGTTACTTCTTTATTTATAAATAATTGGATATACAATTAAGAGAATATTAATAATTTTAATATTATTAATTATTAATAATGGGTATAATTAAATACTAGTTAAGTCAAAACAAACAAAAAAAAAGAAAACAATAAAACAAAAAAACAAAAAGGGAGTCACGTGACTAAAGCCCATAAAGGGGGTATTGGAAGGAAAAAGGGCCTAATGCCTTAAACAAAACAGAACGCATTATGTTTTCTCACGCAGACAAAAGGCTTAAAGCCTTATACGAAACAGAGGCAGCCACGAAATTAATCACGCACGAAAAATTCTAGGGTTCTTTATAAATCACTAATTCTTGAACTCAGGTATATAAAATTTCCTATTGTCAATTATCCTACGGTAGTAGTAGGTAAGAATTAAATAGTTAATTCTCTTCTTTCTCTGTATCAACAGTAAATTCCATATTTAGGTGTGAAACTTTAAAATTAATTAAAATGCACTGGTTGTTGTAGAATCGATTATTTGACGGGTGTAAATAGGACTGGGGACTACGTATTGGCTTGAAAAATTTTAAGGTGAGTTGATATAACCCTTTACTAAAGTGGTTTAACTCACAAAAGCATGCATACAAGGTGTTTGATGAATTTCTTAAAAGAGTTAATATGTACTTAATTGGAGCGAGTGAGTACCTATTAACTTAGAATTGTTCTAGCTAAAGTTTAGATGATTTATTATGAAATATGTGCATAAATTTTCAGATTTTTGCGTTATTCTTATATGCCATTTTCATGTTGAAAATTCATGAAGAAGCAAGAATCTTTAGAAATACTTTTGAATGTTTATTTCATTCTTATGCCATGCTTTGCATTTAAGGATACCAGTATGAGTATGTATAGGATGTTCCAAAAAAGATTTAGACTTGAAAAGTCACAAGAAGAAGTTTTAGAAAGAAAAGATTTTTGGGAGTATCCTCTATTCTGAGAAGGGGTCATCGTCCAGACTGGGGGTCCTGACCAAGGCGTTGACTTCTTGAAACTACTTGTGCCAAAGTAGATAGAACACGAGTCATGGAACTCGTTGCTGAGAATTTATTTAGCCAGGCTAAGGTATGATGCATGAGCGCTGAGATCCATGAAGCGAGTGGCACCTTGTGGATTGGGCCTATTCGATCAGGTTGGGATCGAACCTGTGCCAATCACACGGTGACTAAGACAGAAATAAGTCAGGATTGTTGGAACTCTGAAGTATAAAGTAAAGTATTTTTTTTTATAATAAAGAAAAAGAAAAGAATTTCTTTTAGGATACTCATAAACTGCTATTATGCAATTATTGTACAATTGTTCTTAGAAACTTTATATTTTCCATGTATTTAAAATCTTTGCTCGTAATGTATATTTTATTAAAGTTTCGTCCCATGTCGTTGAGACTCACTGAGTACAATGGATGGTACCTACGTTCTCTTTTGAAAACTTGCGTTGGTCTGCGGTACAATGTAGGAACCGATTTTGCAGGCAAGCAGGCTACAGGTTAGGACTTTCCTCTCCTCCAGTGTTATTGGTGAGCTCCGCTTTTGTTCATGGAGTATTCCTTTGAGTCATATTTATTTAGTTATTTCTTTGTTTACTTGGAGAACTAGTCAGGAAATCTCATGTCCTGAGCAGTGCGTCAGTTTATTAGTAGAGGCTTCATAGACATAGTCGGTGGGTTAAGATTCAGATATTTTTGATAATAACTTAGCAGTATTTTAGTGGTTACTACGAATAAAGTTTTGGAGTTGGTTTATTTTAGATATTTAAATTAATTAAAAGTATTTGGTTAAAGTATTGCCTTGTTGCATATAAAATTTGAAGTTATGATAGATTTGATAAGCGCAAATGGTTCGCTCGGTCAAGTTTAGTGATCGAGTGCCGGTCACGGCTTGTTCAGAAAATGGGTCGTGACACCAAGCACTGTACCCAGAGTAGAAATTGGAGGAAATTTGCTTCCAGAACCTGGCAATGCATCTTAGAGTGCTGGAAAATCTGTAACAAAGCCTCTAGGTGGGTTAAGGCTGGCAAGTGGGCCGGTCCAGGCCCGGGACCGCGGGCCAAACGGGCTAGGACCGTTAGGACCAGTTTTAATGGGCCTGGGCCGGTCTCGTAGGTCAGTCCTATGCTTTGGGCCCGCTAGAACCGGGACCATTTAGCCCGCTAGGGCCCGGGACCGGACCGGTCCCTTAGCGGGCCAAACGGTCCCAACGGTCAATTTTTTTAAAAAAAATTAAAATTAAAATTTAAAATATAGCCGTTGGGCTGTCAAAAATAGTTGTTGGGCTGTCAAAAATAGTCGTTGGCTATTTATAAAATAGCCATTTAATCCTCCAACTTTGTTTTAACCCCAAACCTTTTATAATTACACTTTTTTCTATTTTTAACTATAAATACCCCCTCATTCTTTCATTTTTTTCTTACAAAATCATCAATCTATCACAATCTCTCTCTAATTTTCTTCTATAATTGCTAGTATTGCTTACTTTATTGTTACAATTTGTGAAAAAATTGTGAAGTTGGTGAATTGAAATCTTCAATGATAATCAATTTTCAACAAGTTGTTTGTCAATTCGGTAAACTCGTTCCAACTCTTAAATTTTAATATTATAGTTTTGTTTGTTTTATTTATTTTCTATTACTTTATTAATTAAGATGGCTTCCTTAAAAAAAAATTTGGTAAAAATAAGGGAAAATCCAAGACTGACGAATCTAGTGCTCAATCTGTTCCTCCTCCACTGCCCCGGGCTCCCCGAACCAAACCCCATATCCGTCCTACACCTGCTATTCTTGATAGAGATAATAGTTTATTACAATTACTGAAAGTCAATTTTGCCATAATATTAGAGCTGGTGAACAATTAGACCATGAATTAATGAATACTCTTTATTCTAATCCAACTATTGATGAAAATGATGACGAAAAAATAGATTTTGATGAAACTCAACCGGATGATGATACACCAACTAGTCCTGCTCCTGATGTTAACCCAACTAGTGATAACCCTGATAATCCAAATGATGCCCCATCTGATACTCCTGTTACTACCCCTACTTTTTCTAGACAACCTAGAAAACGGACGGAAACATCTCCCGTTTGGCCATGTTTTACTCAACTAATTTCAGAAAATAAGGCTAAGTATAAAACTTGTGGCACGAAGTTAGTTTTTAAATATTTTGGATCACGGGGTGGGGGTGGGAGGGAGGGGGAGGACGGGAACTTTGGCTAGACACATATTAAAACACCCTCAAGATAGAGTGAGATATCTTCATCTGAAAGCTTTGGCCGAGGGAAAAAGTCTACCTACTCCTAGTCAGGTTGACCCTAGTACCAGTTCAAATCAATTTCAATCGGGAATTAATACTGTTACTGGTAGTATTTTATATTATGATCCAAAAAATGATCGGGAAGAATTGGCAAAAACGGTAACTGTTATGTGCTTACCCTATAGTTTTCCTTCTGACACTAACTTTGTGCATTATATTAGAATTTTTTTTAATCCTATTTATAAAGGTTTTCCTCGCACAACCGTATAGAGCGATATTTATAAATATAAACATGAATATGAACAATATTTGCGCTATTTATTTACTCATATAAATTGTCGTGTTGCTATTACAACTAATATTGGTAGAAGTGGTAACGACTGTGATTACCTTACTGTTACCAGTCATTGGATTGATGAGGATTGGATAATGCAAAAGCAAATTATTTCTTATAGAATAATTAATTTACGTCACACAGGGCAGTTTATTGCTAGCACCGTTACCGATATTTGTAGATATTTTTGCATTAGTGATAAAATAATATCAATTTCAATGGATAATGCTACTAATAACACAAATACTATAGCCTTGCTTACCACTATGCTAAATCCTGCATTTAGTGATATTTTTCATGTTAGATGTATTTGTCATATTTACCATTTAATTGTGGGTGATGGTATATGAATTTTAAATATTGAAATTGAAAAGGTTAAAATTGCTCTTAACTGGCTTTTTTATTCAAACTGTAGAAGTAGACTTAGAGAATATTTTAAAAGATGCGATGAATTTGGCCTAAGAGAAAGAAAAGTTCCTAAACCTTGTCCAACTAGATGGAATTATATGTATGAAAGTTTGGTTGTTGCATATGAATATAGAAATCCCATGAACTCAATATTTAATGCACATGTAAGTGATGATGATGAGCACCTTACAAATGGGGATTGGGCTAATGTTAAAATACTTGTAGATTTTTTAAAAAAATTTTATATTGTTACAAATAAATTTTCTGGGTAATATTATCCTACTATTTCTAAATGTTTAGTTTATATTGCAGAACTTGCAAATTTGTTTGCTCATTTTTCAGAGGGTGAAAAAATTTATAAACTTGCTATTGATTCTATGAGAAAAAAGTTTAAAAAATATTTTTTTCCTATTTCCCCTATTTATGGTGTTTCTGCTTTGTTAAATCCTTGTATGAAATTAGGAGGTCCTCATTTTTTGTATGAAACTGTTTATAATGGTTTAGCACTTGAAGATGAGGAATTGTCTCAACTTCCGGAAGCAATAACCTCAATTAGAATAAATGCTCAAACTATTTTTAATGTTTATCAAGTTGCATTAAATCATGCTAGACCAAATATTCCAACTCCTTCTTCTTCTTCTGATTCTCAAACATCTAAAAGAACTGCGGGAGTAAGAGCACTTAGTGCTTGGGCGGGGTTTAGGAGTTCTCAAGGTTCTAGTAGTAGTGATTTTTCACAACTAAATGAGCTTGAAGTTTATTTATCACAGGGAATTGAGAAAGTGAATCCCGACGGTTCCTTTAATTTTTTTTATGGTGGAAGGACAAAGAAAAATACTTTCCGGTTCTTTCAAGGATGGCCCGAGACATTTTAACTATTCAAGCTTCAACAGTGGTATCAGAGAGCGCTTTCAGTCAAGCAAGACTTCAACTCGGTGATTATAGAGCGTCTATGAGGGATAGCTTAGAAAAATCAGCACTTTTCAGAGATTGGATCCGGTCGGAAAGAAGAAATTTTGGACATGCTGAATCACAACCAGATGAAGACGAAACTTACGAAGAAATGCTAGCTGAACTTGCGGAGGATGTTTCTTCGCCCGGAAGTGGCGATGGCCAAGTTACTTTTCCACCACCACCAATGAAAATTCCTCCGGACCTTAATGGATTTATAAAGTTTGTAAGAGATACCATGTAACTTGTATGAACAAAAATTAGTATGTATTATGTAACTTATATTTTGGCACATCTTGATTAGTTTCTTTTTCTTCTCAATGGTGGTATTAGCACCTTGTTGTGCTAGTTCCATAGGGGGGATGAAGACTAAGAAAGATATTGTCATATTTTTTAATGCTATAATAAAATTACAAGGCATTGCTTTGAATATCTTTTTATAATATTTTTGTCTTTAGACTTTAAATTTGAATTAAAAAAATATTAAAAAATTTAGGTCACAATTCTATAATAAAAAATTTACAAGGCATTGCCTTAGATATTATTTTTAACATCCTTTTGTCTCTAATTTCTATTTAATTTTAAAAAAAAATATTATTGGGCCCACTTAGCCCATTTAGCCAGCGGGCCGAGACCGTTTAGACCGGGACCGTTTGGACCTACCCACTTAGCCCGGTTAGGCTCGGGACCGGCTCACTTGCCACCCTTAAGGTGGGTTGTCAACAATGATAACAGGGTGAGCTTCCTAACTGACTGCTGGATTCTTAACATGGGTCCCATTGACTCCATTATTAGTGGCCCCAAGATTATTGGGGAAGATAACATCAAAGTTTCCTTTATATATAACAATGGGAACTGGAACTTAAACTCTCTCTCCTTCCCCATCCCTAACCAACTGGCTTTCACCATCACCAACTGTGTTCTCAGCCTGAACCCAGTGAAAGAAGACAAACTCATCTGGGGATCCACTAGCAATGGACTTTTCTAATCCAAATCAGCTTACTCCACACTTAACCCCCAGTAGAGCACACACTCTGAGCATAGTCCATCTTTCAACTGGATTTGGAAACTGGAAACACCTAACAAGATAAGATTCTTCACTTGGCTTCTAGCACAGAAGAGACTATCCACCAATAAGTCTCTACACAACATTGGCCTCCAAGTCAATCCTAGTTGTCAAGTGTGCAATGGCACTGAGGAAACCATAGACCACATCTTCTTTCTCTATCCCAATGCCAAATCTTTTTTGAACAACATCTACAGTAGTGACTGACTAATCTATGCACATAGGATTCACTCCTGATTCTTGGAATACAACATGGAACAAGCTTAATGATAAAGCAGTTTGATGACTTCATAAATTGACATTTTCTTTTAACCTTATGTTTCTGGAACATTTGGCTTACAAGGAACATCACAACTTATTCAACTAGAAGAAGGAATAAGTCCAAACCAAAACTGTCAT